>NC_066881.1:7767257-8067257 GCF_022985175.1 Labeo rohita | reverse complement strand
TGGCCAGCCCCGCCCACAATGGAATCTTTTTGATACAAAAAAAAAAATAAAATAAAAAAAAAATCCCTGATTGAATTCTGATTGGCTGTGATTGCTTGTGTCTATTGAGGACTCACCTTCGTAGTTAACCTGTCCGTCTCCGTCAATGTCTGCTTCTCTGATCATCTCGTCAACCTCTTCGTCGGTCAACTTTTCCCCAAGGTTTGTCATGACGTGACGCAGTTCAGCTGCGCTGATGTACCCGTTCCCATCCTAAAGCACAGGATATTCAGGTCAGCGACTGCACGTGTTGCACTAGCGTCTTATTCTGGAACAGGACGAGCTTTACCTTATCAAAGACACGGAATGCTTCTCTGATCTCCTCCTCGCTGTCTGTGTCCTTCATCTTCCTCGCCATCATGGTCAGGAACTCTGGGAAGTCTATCGTCCCATTTCCTATGCACAAAACGGATGCATTTAGACAAGCCCCAACTTTTACCACTCAACACTCAGGACGTGGATGTCCTTACCATCAGCGTCCACTTCATTGATCATGTCTTGCAGCTCAGCCTCCGTCGGGTTCTGTCCGAGAGAGCGCATGACAGTACCCAGCTCTTTAGTTGTGATGGTGCCATCACCGTCCTTGTCAAAGAGTGAGAAAGCCTCTTTGAATTCTGCAGATAAAGGAAACAGGACCTTGTATTAACAGAATCTCCCATAGATAAACACTGAACACAAAAGACGCACAGAGGAACCAGTGGGGCCAGTTCCAAAGAAGGGATGCCCTTCTTTACACATTCACTTCCAAAACATACACTTTCAGATATTAATGCAAAAGCAGCATTTAAAGTCAACATGAAAGATATTGACCTTGTTTACATTAACAAATGCACCTGCTCTTCATGAACGATTCATCAGGTGTCGTAGCTTTTAGACGTCATAAAACCATCAGGCTTTGTTCTGGTAAATAAGGGCCACTTTCACAATCAAACCAAGTACTAATAACTAACAACATCCTGACATCTATTTGCTTTGACTGATTCTCATGCTGCACTCATAAAAATGTCTAATTTTTAAAGCAAAACATGTTGCAAATCAATTTGCATCATGACACAGACACAAACAGCAGTTTGCCAATTCTCAATGAACATTACAGTGCAAAAAAAAAAAAAAAACTCTGTATGTGCCTGCACTGCCACAACTGTCTGTAATTATCTGTTTATTACGCAAGCCACACACAGGAAGAACATGTGTGACACCCAAACTAGAACAAGCTTGAATAACTAGACTGTGGGGAGGAAAAAAAAAAAAAAAAAAAAAAAAAAGTCCCAGACATCCTCTAAAGACAAATGTGACATCTCTATGTAAAAACAGCACTAGCTGCTACAATGGGCTGTCTTCGCAATGAAACCTTACACGGCTTCTATGCAAACCATCAACTCCGAAGCACGTTTCTATGGAGATCCAGCACTGTGACCTCACTGTGTTCCTATGGAGACCTGCTGAACCATATGGTGATTCAATGCTGTGACTCCATTGAGCTGATATAGGATCTAGACTGTATGGAAACACTGCCGTGACCTCACACGATCTCCGGGGAAACACACTTCAGTGACTAGGTCTCGATGGATAAACCACCATGACCTCACTGTCGCTATGGCGACCGACCACAATGACCTAAATGGTTTTGCAGCGTCTCTGTTTGAGGTTCTAAACTGTAATCGCACAACCATGATTAACACATTAATCAAAAAACAAACAGTGTGTCCTAAATGTAAGAGGTTTTCACATCCATTTTCTTTCTAAGAGTTTAGATTAAATGTGCAGGATGGGCTTTCAAGTACGTAACACCAGAAACAAACTCTAACTTGCCTAAAATTACAATTCTAGCTCATATTAGATATATAGAGAAAAGTGCATCCACAAATGCATGAAGAAGAAAAAAAAAAAAAAAAAAACACTTGGCGACAATAAGCCTGGAAATGTGTTATAATGGGAGCAAGAACATCATGTCCCACCCACTGAACCTGTACAAGTCCATCAAGATACTAGAACCTGCAATATCAGGTCATAAATGACTCAAAATGAAACAGCGACTGGTGAAACAGTAACTTCACATCAAGCCATTGAGATGTTCAGTCCAACAGGGGACACACCCTTGTTCCTCAGTGCCTGCAGTTACTAACTCTCTCCAACAGAAGAGGGTGTGTTCATCGAAAACTACAACTAGCCCCGGGAATTACTCATTCACTGAAGTCTTAAACACCGGCGTTACACGCTTGCCACCACAACAACCTGTCCATTCATTCGGGGAATGCGTCGCGATCGAGTCTCAAGGCTCGCCATAAAAGGAAGCAAGATAAATCCACGGAGAGAGGGGGGGGGGCAGAGAAGAGGGGAAAACCACGGGAATCCACACCACCGGCCACGTGCCAGTGGACAGGAGAGGGGGGATGTCTTACCGGCAATCTGCTCTTCTGTCAACTGGTCAGCCTGCAAAGGAGAAAAAGAGAAGACGTACATTGAAAACACGGATGGCAGTGCATCTAATCATTTACAAATCAGCCACTGGCAAACTTTTATGGAAGCGCCAATATTTTTAATATTGGTCGCAACACGTCTGGTGGTTTAAAACATAGACATCATAAACGGTCTGATTTATTTCTATTAAATGAATAAATCATCCCAATATTAGATGCTAGGCAGAATAACAGCCTTAGTCACTATTCACTTTCATTAAATGAGGAAAAAAGCAGTGAAAGCAAAAGTCGACTCAGACTGTCAGTCTGTCAGAAATGATCAAGTCAATTAGTCGTATGAGTTTGTAACAACGTGAAAGTCGATAAATGGCAATTTTCATTTTGAGATGAGAGCTATCCCTGCAGAAGGTGGTGCAGTCCGTTCTCCACGGCTGGTAAAAGTCTTTATACTGCTTTATTCATAAAGAGAACATTGAATAACAAGACCACAGATGTCCAATGCTTTCCATATGAGTGTTTGATAAGGAGCACATATTCAAACACGAGCTCTTGCAAGAGAAATGCGCCATATTTGCAGTTGACGCGCCTGTGAAACTGTATTCGCTGTCAGGGAAGCTTTTCCAAGCTGTTGCTTTAAATTATTTCATGTTACAGCAAGAAATGAATATAAAACTTATGTTAACACATTAAGTTAAATGTCTGGGCATATACAAATCCCCAAAGTTGAAGACTGCCTGCTTTTAAACCATGTCACTCCCATACGTTAAGAGAAAATTACATACAGCCATTCAATATCAATGAACTGTACTGTGTGCCGACTGTAACGCGTATTATGTTAGAAATCCTGATTATAATACCTGCATTTTGCACCAGATAAACAGTGACGTTAAAATAAAACAGTTTTTACTCACCATCGCGTTGTTTTAACAGATGTATCTCCACACAGAACAACAGTCCGCAGCTGGCAAACAAACAGGATGCAATCATACAGGGCTTGACGCGCCTTTAATGGTCGCTTATAAACTCCTCCCCCTGCTTTCGCTCCATCCGCGAACACACTTCCTTCCTTATCAGAAACGGTCATCAAAAATGTCACTATTGTGATGCGTTAGCATGCGGTAAAGAGTGCCGTGGGTTTTACACGGTAGCGACGGGTTCAAATCGCGAAGATGTGCCATATGCAGCGAGGTGAAGATTGTTTGAGTGGAACTAACTAACCGGCGGACGCTTACATTCTGCTAAAGTGTGATGCGTCAATCGCAGTACTGTACGTTATGGCCAGGAAAGGCGGCTTCTGATTGGCTCGCTCGTACCCGCAATGCGTCACTCGCTAAGATCCGAGTAGAGCTGCATTCCCGGCTAGACTCACTCACTACACATCAGGGTCAGAAATTAACCAGGGCTTGTGGCAGGGATGCCATGGAAAGTGACAAATTTAATCAACTATTTACAATATTAGGGGTTGTGTAACATTTTATATATGTATTATTATTATTATCATCATCTTGACATTTATTATGGGGTTGAAGTACTGAACATAAATAGTTATGATGTTCTGAAAACTGATTCTTAAATATGGCCCATTAATAATAAAAAAGTTCATTTTTGACACTGAAACAAATGATGAATTTGGAAATTGTGTTGTAAATAATCATTAAATAATCTAAGATGCATTTGAAGCTTTTTTTGAGTTTGATGACGGCACCAAAGCAACCGAGTTGAATAAATGATGATTAAAACTGAGCAAATGATTTACTATCATTATGAGTCATGCAGGAAGCAACAATGGCACCACATATTCAGGATTGAGTACCAAGTATAATAAATTATTAATCAAACCATTAAACACTTAGGCCCACCACTGATCTGTATATTGTGTAACTTATATAAACAAATACAGCATGTATAGACAAAATTGTGTGTAATATTATACCTTTAATGTAATCAGTGAAATAAAACAAATGCTTGAACTGATCCTGCTTTGTTAAAAGGATTTGAACATTAGTTATGGAGCGCAATCCACTTAATTTCTTCATCAGATTGATTTGGCAAGGTTGGCCCGCTGCAAGCTTTGCAGAAAGCCTGCCTACAATGTTTTATATATGGCATGGAGAATAAAGCATTTAGAAGCATTGGCAATTAAAAGCCCCCATGACGATTCAGATCCCATTAATACTATATATAAATCAACTCAAGTAGAATAAAATTCAGCTTGATTGCAATTAAACGAATGGTTATGGAGATATAAAGCAATCTCTCATTGTATTAGATCCGTGGCTTCTCGTAACAGGTTATGCACATGTGACTGACGGTGACTGATGTGTGTATGCTTTCGGCAAGTTGCGCGCATGCAATCGAGTGTAACATCAGCTGAGACAGGCTCATCTAGCGATATGTCAGATGTGGCATAAGGAGCAGCAGGTTTGTGGGCACACGTGCAGTAGACGCTAGGCCTGCTTGTGCTCACTGAATGCATGGGAGTATCTGATGGCCTGCTTCTCTATGCTTGGCTGCCTGGCTCTCTCTCTCCCACTGGCCACCTGTCTCTGGACCAAACCCAGTGAAGCTGCAGGTGGGAGAGAGTGGAAACTCTGGGGTCAGTTTGAGAGTAATGCAACAGGCTCCTTAACCAGCCCTCATAGCAAAACATGAGGTTTTTGTCCATACATTGAAAGTCACTTTCATTGACTTTATTTGCATAGACAAAAATAGTTGAAACATTCTTCAAAATATCCGCTTTTGTGCTTTGCAGAAGAGAGTCATACATGAGTTTAGAAATAACTTGCTGCTTAAGTGCAGTGTCAAAGAAACACTAGCAAGTCATGACTGTTTCCTGAAAACATAGGAACTTTGTCACACATTATCATTCAAAACAGGCTGGTTAGAACTGGTCTTACTGACATCAAGCAGGTTGTGGAGTGATAACTTAATTTGAGATGAAATTATTATTGCTGTAAATAACAAACGTCGCATCTGAGAAATGTTAAACTATTGTTCTCTGTTATTTTGTTGTATTTTGCGGGCTCCCTTACGAGCAAGGATGCACACGTGCATTCTTCAGAAACACTATTTTAGTTCTCTTAAAGGGTTCATGACATGAAAAACCAAATTTCCCTTGATCTTTTGACATAGAAGAGGTCTTTGTATGCTTAATACATCTTGCAAGTTTCATAACATAAAATGTCCCCCATTATCATTTATGTAATAACCCTCAGAAAACAGCTCGTTTGGATCTGAGGTGCAGGGTGATGTCACTCGTTTGTATAAACACTGTCTCCAGAGCAAGACATCAACGAATAGTCATCTTCTCACCATAACCCCTCCCACTTGCATTCAGACGCTGAAAAATTACAATAACTACTTGTCTACACTGGATACTGTATAGAGATTCACTTTCTGACACAGTCCATGTGCTTGAGTATGTCGTCAATAGGACAAATGGAGTGAAAGAACGTTCGCTTTGACGTGTTTAATTTAAACAGCTTGTTCGCATCTTTGTACAGATATCAGAAGGATCCCAGCAGAGCAAGCATCCCGAATTTTGTCAGAGGATTATTCGGAGGATTTTGTTTTGTAAATGAGGCACAGTGCCATAGAAAGTTCATCATTTTTTTAAAGGGGTCATCAGATGCCCATTTTCCACAAGTTGATTTAATTCGTTAGGGTCTTAATGAGAAGTCTATAACATACTTTGGTTAAAATTACATTGTTAAAATCAGCTCTGCAGACATCAACCCTGTTGCATGTTCCTAAATTCTAATGAGCTCTGCTCACCCCGCCCCCTCTCTTCTGTGGGGTGATGAGCCATTCTGTTTACTTTAGCCGCATTTAGCTGCGAAACTTGCTAACTAGCACATTATTAAGAAAGGCCATTTGCAAAGATGCATAAAAAAACCTTTATACTCACTTCTTCTGTAGGTGAAGCTAGATCACGAAATGATTTGCACAAACATAGACGCATTTATGTAGACCACCGGGCGCATTTCCTTCAAAAACCAAAGTTACGTTAATCCTCTGCATCTTCAGCGGCTCAGATGTTGGGAGTAAATGACAACTGCTATGTTCATTATTACCAGTGTTGGGAAGGTTACTTTGGAAATGTAATAGGTTACAGATTACAAGTTACTTGATTTAAAATGTAGTAAGTAGTGCAACTTTTCAATTACTTTATTAAAGTAATGTAACTTATTACTTTTAATTACTTTTTGATTACTTTTCTACATTTCTAATATTTTCAACTGTTAATCATTTTGAAACATTTAAACCAGGCAGAGTTAACCTTACAGTAGCACTCAACACTGATTACTGTCACTTGAATTAAGATTATAATAAGTTACATACATCTTTATTTTGCGATAACAACTGGCTGAATGTACATTATCTAACTTATTACACAGCTGCTTGATAGATTATTTAGATGTTTCGTGTCAAAATACTTAGACACAAAACACTGATCTGAGCTGAAATATTTGAAAGCAAAGCTTTCATGAAGAAACGGCAAGTTCAAACTAGACATTTTAGGGACACAGTGCAGTCATACCAGTTTTCTTACACAACATTTCACCACATACATCATTAAGTAGTAGTACTAGTTTGTTAGTTATCTTATAATCCATTAAAATGTACAAAAAATGGCAGCAACAATAGAGCAAGTCCACGATACCAGGATGACAGAATTAAGAAATTGTACACATAATATTGAATTAAGCTTTAATATTTTATTAGCTAACCAAATGCAAAGCTTCCACCAAGAAAAAAATAACGAGCATATAGCACTGACTTAAGTCGCCCCGAAAGAGTCTGAGCTGTGTAATCATTTAATTTAAAGCACAGCCACCACAAATTCAGACTTTTTTTTTACTTATATTTTTGGGCTTTTTATGCCTTTTATTGTGATAGGACAGTAGAGAGATGACAGGAAAGAGCTGGGAGGAGAGAGGGGAGCGGGATCGGCAAAGGACCTCGAGACGGGAATCAAACTCCGGTCACCGTGAACGCAGTTGCGTTATATGTCAGAACATAAATAACATCATAACAAGAAATAGTTTAATAGCTATGATACTGGGTTTGAAATCAAATGTTTGCATAGTTATGACAGAAAACACTAGCATCTAACAATGCCTTGGAAAAAACAATCTTAAAAAATAAAGTTTATCCATAAACCCAAATAGGAAATAAAACAGTTATTGAATAAGCATGTCCTATTCTGTGTCCTAAACTCCTGAAACATTGGTGTCTCATTTTAGAGCAGTCAATGCAATTTAAAAGAAGTGTATTTAAATCTGTAAGTGGGGGTGGGTGTGTGAAAAAATTCAGATGTAATCCCCTTTGTAATCACTGGCATTTTTCAAAAGTAACTGTAATTTAATTACATATTTTTTTCTCAGTAACTGTAACTAATTACAATTACATTTATTTTGTAATTATATTACGTAATTCAATGGAACTTGACTAAGTACGCTTTTTAGAAATGCACCTCCGGTTTGAAACAAACCTAAGTGTACTTAAATTAAGACATAATTTTCATTTTTAGATTAACTATCCCTAAACTGACCACAGTGTGTTCCCAGATTGCTTAATTAACATGAAATTGTTGATTCATAAATAGATTCACACACAAACAGGAAGCTTTCAATCCGCACCCAGCCATATGCATAAACACACACTGACACGCACACACACACACACACAAGCGCACCATTTAGCGATCCTTATAAGTAACTGCTTCAGTGTCCACTTGGCACTTGCCACCGTCTCTGCTGCCTAATCCCCAACACAGTGGCGTCTATTCATTCAAATCTGCTTTTCTACACCAGGATTGCAACTCATACAGAAGATTATGCAACAAAGAAAGGAGAAACATCATACAAGGCCTTGCTATATTAATCACAAGGAGGAGATAAGCTGGATTCAGAATGAGCATGAATGCATGGTCTTGGAGAAGAAGAAACAAACATATTTTGAACAATGGCTAAATGTTAACATGTTCGAAAGCTTTTTGTATATTATAGCTTTGAACAAGATCCTCTTGTTTAATAATATCTTTTTTATTGTTAGCAGTTCCTTACCTCCTCCAATACCCTGGGGCTTTGTTTCAAGTTAGATAAAGACATATTTCTTATTTCCATAGCAAACGACTACATATTCTAGAATAATGTTATTAAACTGGTCCTGCCTTCTGATTGGTTAATACAGAATTCCAACCTTGCTAAAAATCGTTATTTTTATCTTAATGTTTTATTATGTATGTAACCTTTTCAGTCATTCGTGCCATGACTTTTGTTATTTATAAATGTTAAAGTTCTGTTTCTGGATGTTGATTGGTCAGTACAGAATTCCATTCCATCAGTCACCATAGTGACCAAATATTGACCTTAAATAGCGAATGGTTTTACAAATAAAGATTCAATAAAAATGTTAAGTTAAGTTATGAATGCTGACAGCAGATATTTTCTTTCATATTGTGACGTACATCCAAGAGAAACTGATTATTGAAAAAGGCAGGATGGAATTATGGAATTTGGTTTAACCAGTTATTGATTGGATTGAGCCACATCTGAATGCGAGCTTGCAGTCGATTGTACGAAACGGGGCAAAGTTTAACCAGACTAAATGATTAGAGAAGTCTGGTCACCAACAACACTCATTTAGAAAATAGAAGTGAAAATGTATGCTACTTTAGTCATAGCTAAAGGAGATTTCTGCAGCAACACCCATTGTCTGTGACTACAAGATTAAATGATAAATGAAAATATCATTAGAGTCATATGCTTTTGAAGGCAATATTGTCTTGAAGGCGCCAATTGTGGGAGTTAAGAATTTCAAACTCGGGCTATTTTGAGTTATTGTGGCAGTATGTGGTGAACATGTTTGAACGTAAACCTGCATGACGTGTTTGCCCTACAATAGTTTCGGGTAGTGCTTGAGCGGTGGTACCATACGTGGGCTGGAGTGTGAAGGCAAGGCGTTTATGTACAATATATACTTCTCTAAATGTGTTGTTCTCTTGAAATGACTCATTCTTCCATGTTTTTTCAAGCCCATTTATCCACTTGCCGTTTGGCTCTTCTCTTGTGAAGCATGCAGAAATGTGCCACTTTAAGGAGAGGAGGCCTTATCTGCCATAGAACATTCCAGATCTTTACTAGAGTTCTCATACCTTGAGCATTTCTTGGCAAGTCAAGGCAAGTCTACACAGGAACAGGCGCTCGAAAGACATCACAGAATGCTTCTTTACAGGACGTACACTGCGGATTTCTCCTCTTAAGGGCAAATGTTGAGAACTGCGAGGTTTGTTCACTGCAGGAGTCTTCATCAAAGGGCTTGTGGGAGTGGATACTGAGGCCAGAGCAGGTGTCTGGGTGTAGATGTCCTCCTGTGTAACTGGAGGTTGTGTTGTCTTTAATTTATGAAGCCTGACAATGCTGGAGGGGATAGAGTTGGTTTTCAGGGGTGTATGAGGATGTTAAGCTCTACAAGAAAGTGCAGTGGTGGTATCAGATGCAAGAATACCATCTTAAAAACACAAAGGACAAAAAACAAGGTATTATGGCCACAATTTTTCTCATGACAACTTACAATAACTAAATTAAAACTAGGGAATGAATTAGTACAATGTAGCCACTTATTAAGCTCTTACAAGCTACTTGTTACAAGAATGTACAGTGGGTTTTTCATATGGTAATACCATGATACAAAATGATTAAAATATTGATGTAGCATGGCATTTACAGTTGAGGTCAAAAGTTTACATACACCTTGTAGAATCTGCAAAATGTTAATTATTTTACCAAAATAAGAGGGATCATACAAAATGCATGTTATTTTTTATTTAGTACTGACCTGAACAAGATATTTCATAAAAGATGTTTGCATATAGTCCACAAGAAAAATTAATAGTTGAATTTATAAAGAGTTTATATATACTTGACTCTTAATACTGTGTTGTTAACTGAATGATCCACAGCTGTGTTTTTTTGTTTAGTGATAGTTGTTCATGAGTCCCTTGTTTGTCCTGAACAGTTAAACTGCCCGCTGTTCGTCAGAAAAATCCTTTAAGTCCTACAAATTCTTTGTTTTTTTCAGCATTTTTGTGTATTTTGTGTATATTATGCAACTATTACAGAAGGTTCAAATGCTTACTGATGCTTCAGAAGGAAACACAAATGCATTAAGTTCTTTTGAATAAAACCTTTTGAATTTGAAGATTACTTATTTTAACTTCTGGATACATGTAAGTATCTTCTCTAGCTTCTGAAAGGCAGTACTAAATGGAAAAAAATATTATATTTTGGCAAAATAAGAAAAATGTACACGCCTTCATTCTGTTCAAAAGTTTACACCCCGCCCCCGGCTCTTAGTGCATTGTGTTTCCTTCTGGAGCATCAGTGAGCGTTTGAACCTTCTGTAATAGCTGCATATGAGTCCCTCAGTTGTCCTCAGTGTGAAAAGATGGATCTCAAAATCAGTCATTGTTGGAAATGGTTCAAATACACAAAAATGCTGAAAAACCGAAGAATTTTCAAGGGACTCATGAACAACTATCACTAAAAAAACAGCTGTGGATCATTCAGGTAAAAACACAGTAGGAATCAAGCTTATGTAAACTTTTGAACGCGGTCGTTTTTATAATTCAACTATTATTTTCTCTTGTGGACTATATGTAAACATCTTTTATGTGAAATATCTTCATTAGGTCAGTACTAAATAAAAAATAACATGCATTTGGTATGATCCCTCTTATTATGGTAAAATAATTAACATTTTGCAGATTCTGCAAGATGTATGTAAACTTGTGACCTCAACTGTATATACTACTCCAAGAAAACCATGGCACTATACAAAGTCTCAAAAATATAGAGCCCTATAATGATATGCAGGGGATAAAAACATGATATTGTGACCATGAACAAAGAATTTGTTCCCATGATTTATTTGTCTCCTTGTTTTAGGTCTCCGCCTTTTTCCTGAATACAGAAGTGTCACCCAACTGGAACGGTGCTTTCTTTACATTTCCGGGTTCTGGTGTTTCTAGTCAAATTAACTTATTTTCCGAGCCAATAATATAAACCTATGAAAAGAAGTTTAAAAAGCACATAGCGCCATCACTTTTCAGTGTCACAATGACTTCTAACATGAAGATGTCATGAAGTAACGCTTAGCTGCACTGAAAACAGACAAGCACGCATTTATACAGATTAGACGAATTAGTACAACGTGGTCTCTTACTTAGCTCTTACAAGAATGTGCACTGATGATATCAGGTATTATGGTATTTTTGATTTGTACCATATAAATGATTAAAATATTCTTGTAATATAGTGTTTATGTACTATTCCAAGAATACTATGATATAGGCCTAATGTCTCAAAAATACGGAGCCCAACTCATTTTAATGCAGGGGACAAAAACATGTTCATGAATTAAGAATTTGTTCTTTTGACTAATTAAATTGTTTCCTCGGTTTAGGCACATTGTGGACACATTGTACTAATTTGTTCCCTCTTTTTACTTAAATCATGGCCACGACTTACAGTAAATAAATTAAAATGAGAGAACAAATTAGTACAGTGTAGCCTTGATTTAACTAAAGTAAGGCAATGAATTACTAAAACATGGCCATTGTTTAGCTCTTACAAGCTGCAAATTTAGCTCTTATAAGACACTGGTGGTACCAGACGGTAAAAGCATGGTATTTTGATTTGTACCATGGTACTAAATGATTAAAATATCCATGTAGCATGGTACAATTTCTCAATGTCCTGCTCACTTGATGTCTATAGAAAAAACAAGACATTGTGTCCATGAATTAAGAATTCTTTCCCATGCCTTATTAAATTGTTCATCTGTGACCCCGGACCGCAAAACCAGTCTTAAGTCACTGGAGTATATTTGTAGCAATAGCCAAAAATACATTGTATGGGTCAAAAGTATTGATTTTTCTTTTATGGCAAAAACCATTAGGAAATTAAGTAAAGATCATGTTCCATGAAGATATTTTGTAAAATTCCTACAGTAAATATATGAAAACTTATTTTTGATTAGTAATATACATTGTTAAGAACTTTATTTGGACAACTTTAAAGGCAATTTCCTCAATATTTAGATTTTTTTACACCATCAGATTCCAGGTATTGTCCTATCCTAACAACGCTTATTTATTCAGCTTTCAGATGATGCATAAATCTCAATTTTGAAAAATTGACCCTTATGACTGGTTTTGTGATCCAGGGTCACATTTGTTTTAGGTACATCTTTCTCAGGGAATGAATAGTACAGTCATGATTGAAGTAAAATAAGGGAAAGAATTACATCAACGTGGCTTGGTATTTTTATTTACAGTGGTATTTATGCATTATAATTCTTCTTGTAGTTTAAACAGTGGACCATAGTGCTAGCAACACCAAGGTCATGGGTTCGATTCCCAGGAAAAACAAGAACTGATGTGTACCTTTAGTGCAATATAAGTAGTTTTGTATAAAAGCAACTGCCAAATGCATTAATGTTACCGGTAATTTAAAATGATAGAACAAATGAGTACAACGTAACCAGGATTTAACATTTGCTCTGGAACTAATTATTACAACGAAGTCGTGGGAAATTAATTCTTAGTTTGTGTCCACAATATCTATTTATTTTCCCATGCTGTGCTTTGTACAAAAACACATACTTTTTTAAATCAATACTTTATGTCAGAGTTGTGAGAGTCTATTAATACCATTAAGCACTTGTGCATCCAGTAGCAATGTGGGCCGTTTAAAACAGCATAAGTACTTTCACCCTCGAGTTCGGTAAAGATTTACAGCCAGATGTTGTTGCATTCATGCAGTTTCTTAACTGCTCTGTTACACTTAGATTGAAAAGCTGTACTCAGCATTACTCAGAGCCCAACTGTGGATTAAACGGTTGGCAAAAAAACAAGTTGAGGGCTTGCAGAAATGACGTAAAGGGAAGATAAGGCTGGAGCATGAAAGAGCTTAGTTGACATCCCAAACTTTATAGTTTTATGGCTGGGAGATAAACGCTTACAAAGTGCAGAGTCCAATAGCAAGACCATAAGGGCAGCCAATAGCTCTTTCTGTTAAGAGTTTACTGCTTCAATGTGGCAAACGCTCCAGATTCGAGCATCACTTTTGATCCCCAGGTGATTTAACTTCATGCCATTAAACTATGTCACTACAAACAGAACAACAGAGAATGGGTGTCAACAAGACATATTGAATCTTATCTGAATGGCAAAAAGGCTTGTGTATAGAAGCCGATTGTTTCGAAGTAACCTGAAAAGCTGGAACAGAGTGGCATTCGTCCACCCAGGTTACACCTCTCAAGTTATGCAGTACAATGACATACTTGTAAAAAAATACCTCTCCTCTGAGGAAAGTGAGAATCTCATTTTATTTTGAGGGTCTCAGAGACACCAAGATTGTATTAATGGCTCAAATATCATACTTGACATTGAAGAACCAGATAGAAAACTCATTTCAAACTACCTCTATGGAAACACACTCCTTTTGTTTGTGATCTCAGAGACATTAAATATAAAAGATAAATAACTGCAATTGATTTGAAGTTAACTGAATTACAGCTCTTCACTGGCACTGATGGCTCCATGAAGAATCTTTAACATCCATGAATCATTTCCACTGCACAAAAGTTTCTTCAGACTATTAAAATACTCTTTTTTTTCAAAGAACGGCTTGAACTGAAAGTTTCTGTTCTAAGAGTGTATGCTATGAACACTTTTATGAAAAGTACATGTCTGCTTTGTGACACAAAAGAACTGTACTATGCATTAACACTCATTCATTGCTAAAGCCAGAATAAGGGTGTTACCTGAAGAAATAGGCCACAGGCCGTTTTTAAACGGACAAAGAAACAAGATTTATAGAGGAAAATGACAGCAAAGAGATGTAGTAGGTGAGGGGCTGATGGGGAAAAACCACTGAACGGTTTATGACAACAATTAGTGTGGGAAAGGCTGGGAAGGGAGAGCGATAAGGATGATTGAGAGAAGTGTTGGGGTTTAAAGGGAGGGACACAGGAAAGTGTGCGTGCGGCTGCTGCCCTGCCCTTGACCCCCTCTCCCTGTGTGGGCCTTCCTCTGCAGTGCAGGGCTGCAAACAACTCTGATGATCTCATCTTGCAGGCGCCAACACACACACACACTCTGCGTAGAGAAGGAGAAGTGCAGGTGTCTGCCTGGTGCCTCTTGTGATTGACTGCCTGCTTTTCATATCACAGAAAGACGCTGCTGCCACCAAGGGGTGAAAAGCACATGGTACACTTTCACAACACTAATATGTAACCATTTATTCTGTAAATAAAACATGCAACTATTTACAGTGTGGACAAAACATCTGAGACCTTCGACCACGTATTTAAAATATAATTTATTCCAAAGCGGAATTTTCAGTGATAATGTCAATTACTTCAGTCTTCAGTGTCACATGAATCGTCAAAATCATTCTAATATGCTGCTTTGCTGCTCAAGGTTTAAAACAGTTGTGCTGCTTAAATTTTTTTTGTGGAAGCCCTGATATACTTAGGATTCTTTGATGAATAGAAAAATATGTAAATGTCCTTACTGTCACTTTTTATCAATTAAATGCATCCTTGAAGGATGAAAAGTATTAATTCACCTCAAGAATAAAATTTTCCTGATAATTTACTCGCCCCATGTCATTCAAGATGTTTGTCTTTCTTCCTTCAGTTGAAAAGAAACTAAGGTTTTTAAGGTAAACATTCAAGGATTTTTCTCCATATAGTGGACTTCAATGGTTGAAGGTCCAAAGTGCAGTTTCAATGCAGCTCGAAAGGGCTCTACACGATAGTGTTGTCACGATACCAAAATATGACTCCGATATAATACCTGACTAAAATATCACAATACTACTACTGAACTGATACTATGAAAAAAACAGAACAACAGGAAAAGTAATTGAATAATAGATGATTGTTGTTGTTCTGTATATATATATATATATATATATATATACACTAATAAAATAATAATTAATCACATGCCAGTGCCACTACACAGGATTATGGTGAACATGTACCGAGCCTACAGGTATGTAGAGATCTCTGCTGTATTGGTAAATTAGCTTTAAGGATAAAGCCACATCTTATTTCATAATAATAATTGTATTTCACAACAACAATTTATATCATGACATAGTATTTTTTTGCTATTTTGTCTTTGTTATTAATAAGAAGAAGACACAAATTAAATAGAGGGCCCTATGAAATCTGTTTATTTATTTTTTTTCTCAAATTCAGTTTTGTTTGTAAATCTCTGTTTTCCATTAATTTTCTGGATTCTATTTTAATCGTTTCATTACATTTTAATAATCAAAAGCATGTCTAATGAATTTATTTTAAAATATTCATTTATTATAGGCTTTTTTTTTTTCTCAGAAACACTGTGATTTACAACTTTCTGGCATTTTTTTTTTTTCTGCTAAATATTCCTTAAACATTGTTTTAATAATATTTGTATTATTATTAGTAGTACTACCTTTACATTAAGTAATATATTAATATATTTCTGGCTGTCAAATTAAACCAAACTTTTATTTTGACGGGTTGCTGTGAAGAGGGTCTTTATTATATGACGATAGATTTCCGCAAAAGAAACGTTAAAATGCTCATGAAATGACTCTCGGAGCAGTTCTAGAGATTATGTTCATATGTTCATGTACTCATGTATAGAGAATGGGAACGTGACGTCAGCAACGCACGGCATTCTGGGACTTTCGGACACGGGCACTACAGATTAGACTGGGTAATAGTGGAGGTAGATGTTAAAACTTATATTGTGCATTTAAAAACCCATTAGAATGGAGAGCGCTTACTGTGACATGAACTGCCATATCTGCTGTCATGACCGGAGTGGAGAACCGATCTAAAATGAAGCGCAATTTTATGCTTTTCAGCTTGAAACAACACAATGGCGAATGCAGCTCAATGAAAATAAACAACTTCAAAATCTGGCTTATTTAGCGTGTCCTAATACATGGCGGCGACGACCCAGAATGCAACGCGCAGTGACGTAAACTCCCAAGCTCTATTGAGGCGGCAGAGGCTAAAAACATTGCGAGTGTCACGCGTATGTGTGTAGTTAACAAAACTGGCGTCTGCGTCATTCACTAACACAGACAAATGCGGCTCTTGTTAAAATGCATTCTTAAAGTACCGATATAGTAAAATGCGGAATCGTACCGTTTTTAAAAGCAGTGTATCACAATACTTTTTAAGTACCGGTATATTGTGCAACACTACTACACGGAAAAAACAGTTGCAATCGACATTATTCAGCCCCCCACAGATACTTCACAAATACAAGCTTTTCTGAAGATCCAGGACTTTATAAAAAATTGCACCTACAACTGTTTCACGAGTTCACCCTCACATCTAATCTGGTTGTGTAAACAGTAAGCATATTTTGGCATGCTGTCCTGGGGGAGGGCTCCGAGCCCGGAATATGGCCCGAACCCAGAGAACTCCCCCCATGGTGGAGGGGGGATGCCGAAAAACAGTCGAATGACGGAGGTAAGTCGGCTGTGTGCTTATATATGACTTGTGCTAGTTTGGATGATTAGCTAGACGAGTTGCACCTGTGCCAAATTAGTTGATTATCTGATCATGCTCCTCCCGAACTTTATCATCAAATATCATTTATTGGTATATTTAAAGTGATAACGTCAATATATAATGTAATGTTTTTGACTTATAGTGTTTTTTAATAACACTGCTATGTCATAATTATTCAACATTGCTGTTTAAGTCACTTATCTTTATGGTAGGGAACAAAATTGTCTTAAAACACAATTTAGCCTTTAGACACTCTATTAAAAACATTTCAATGCAGTGTATAAGAAGAACACTAGACGAGTATGGCTTTCATGTTGAGGCATCTTGCTGAATACCACTCTTGACCAAGAAGAACAAAAAGGCCGCCTTGAGCATGCTAAAATTAAATTGGATAGACCTGTGGAGCTCTTAAAGAATGTTTTATGGAGTGATGTGACAAAACTGGAACTTTTTGGACCCATGGATCAGCGGTTTATCTGGTGTAAAAAAGACAAAAGCAGAAGAAGACCATCTCCATCATCAAACTTGGAGGTGGATCAGTCTTGTTATGGGGTTGTTTTACTGTAGCAGGAAGTGGAAAACATGACTGTATGAAGGACATCATAGATTCATTTACGTATCAGCTCAATTTGGGAAGAATTGTGATGTCTTTGGTGCAAAGACTGAAGCTAATGATCAATGGACTTTTCTGCAGGACAATCATCCAACCCTACTCACGCTTGGTTCAGGGATCAGTCACTGAATGTTCTTGAGTGGCCTGTTCAGTCTCCAGATTTAATTCTCACTGAAAATATTTGGTTGAATTTGAAAAAAGATTGCTGTAGAGGTGACAGAAGCATCTAAGCACTTCCAAGCAGCGTTTATTTTTGGTTTTAAAGAATAAAAGATTCTGCACCAATTTTTACTTTTGGGGGTTGAACAATTTTGAACATGAACATTTAGAGCCAATTAAATTTTTTTATTATTATTCATCCACTTACATTCTCAGAATTACTCAAATGTGTATTAATAAACTTTCTCTAATAGTGTACTGATGCCTTTGCTCAATTGTTTTCACAAAATTTAGTTCTCTGCAGCAAAATGTCTTGCAGGTCAAGGGGGTTGAATAATTTTGAGCATTTACAAGGCGAACGTGCAAAGGAAGTCGAACGGCCTTTAGAAAAAAAGATTTAAAAAACAATGTTGGATGATTGTTGAGTTTTTCGTCCTACCCTACCTTTTTGAACCGGAGCACACAGACAAAAAACTTTGTGTGACCTTTCCAACATGATTATGTAATTCGTGGATGCATGTCGCAGAGCTAGTGCTAGACGAGCATTTGTGGTTAAAAAGTATATTTTTTTTACAAAATGACCGATCGTTTCGCTAGATAAGACCCTCGTCTGGGTTCGTATAGAGTCTTTTGAAGCTGCATTGAACCTGTTGATCACCATTGAAGTCCAATATACGGAGAAAAATCATGGAATATTTTTCTCAGAAACCTTACTTTTTGATTGAAGAAAGACATGAACATCTTGGATGACATGGGGGTAAGTAAATTTCAGGACATTTTTATTCTGGAAGTGAACTAATCCTTTAATTTAATTTACTTCTTCAACTTGTTATGGTAGTAATACAATTTGTAATAAATACTATTAGTTGTCTCAGACTCTTAGACCCCACTGTATGCTCTAAAATCATTTCCTCACACATTCAGTTTAAAAAAAAAAAAAAAATTAAGTCTATTAAAAAAAAGGTTATAACTAGTGTTATGTTTTATTTCTTTCAAGGAAATAATCTAGTGGGTGTAGAAATAACATAACCAATACTAAGGATTTTAAGACAAAGTATTTGAGTGGGTTGATGGTGCCATATGTTTGCTTATAGATAACATACATAAATTCAGTTGCTTTCAACAGATACAAACATTTCACTTATGTAAAAGATCTTACTGGCTATTATTTCAAATTCCATAAGTATTCCATTAAGAATGGCATATTTCATTCTCAAACTGAGGGCAAAAATGTATTACACGACCATTTTTTGTGGAATTTGACATTATTTCGTAACATTAAAGCACATTTTACCACAGTTCCTATTACTAAAATGCATATGTTAAATTTTGCATAGTCCGAAAATGTGAATTTTCAGATATTTCTCCTCCTATGTGAACATTTAAACAGTAGCTTTGTTTTTAAGGTCAGTGCCACAGAAGTGCACAAATGCGTGTTATTTAATAATTCTGTTAGAATTTAGTGAGAACACTGAATATGTACATTTTTAGCTTTACAAGGAAATAATTCAGCAGAGCTTGTTGCTCGCAAATTGCTCTGTGTTTCTTTTGCATGTGTTTGGCGCTCTTTCATATCACACATGGCTTTAAAAGTCAGCAGTCTTTGTTTAATATAAATAATATCATATTGGGATTTCTTTTAAACACAAATGTACATCTCCACTGATGCTGCATGAACCGCAGAGGGCCTGTGTTATCGATATCGGCGCTTCTGTCGAGGCGTGAGGTTATCAAGGATACGCGGGCTGACGTGGGTGATGTAGTGCAGGGAGGGGTCGTCGAAGTTGAACGGAGGGTTGTACTGCTCCTGAATGTACTCGGGCAGCAGGTGAGGTATACTTGATGTCGAGATAGAAAGAGAGAGAGTTAAGATCTAGCATGTCACCGTCTACATATCGTATCTTTATGTGTGAACAGGACACTTACTCCCCAGACATGGTTTTCTTGCGTGAGCAGCAGCAGAAGCAGGCGAGTGCCGCCAGTAAAAGCAGCAACAGGAGGGGGATACCGATTCCCAGGACCAGCCCCAAAATGAGTGATTTCTTATCCTCCATAGTCTGAGCATCCTGAAGGTCTGTGCGGTTAACACTGTTCCAGTCTGAGGTGGAGGAAAAAAAAACACATTTTTATGAAAAATCTAATGAGCAGACTCGCACAAGGCGTGAAAACTTCTGGTGATGGCCTTACCAAAAATGCACGACTGTGATTCCTCCTTAAGATCAGTGCCATTGCACACGCACCTGTAGCCTCCGTAGGTGTTGACACACTGGGCTGTTTTTGAACACGGAGCCTCATTCGTCTTACATTCATCAAGGTCTAAAGAAAACAAGAAGCTGTAATGTCTTATATGTAACAGTTAATTACTGTCCCCAAATGTGATTATTTGAATAGTGCTTCAAGACAGGTGATATTCGGTACAACAGCACTGTTTGCTTTCACTATTTATACTGTTTGTTGTCTGTGTTCCAGACTGTCGGTCTGTGTTAGTGGTAAGGATTTTTCAGTGACTCTTACTAAAGGTTACATTTTACACCAGTAGGTGGCGACAAGTGTCTGTCTTTATTAGTGAGCCGTTGACTAATTCACTCAAGGATTTGTTAAAAAAACACTGATTTATTCATGAACAAAATTATTTTCTTCATGAATTAATCATTCACTCAACCATTTTTTCAATAAATACTCATTCAGGAACAAAACAAAGGAACTGTATTTTTATATAGGTCACTGAATCATTCAGTCAAGGATTCATTCAGAATTCAGAAACAAAATAAGTGATTTTGTTTATGAGTTACTGAATCATTCACTCAATGATTTATTCAAAAACACTGATCCATTCAGGAATAAAATGTGATTTTTTATGAGTGAGTCACCAAATCATTTGCTAGACCAATTTGTTCAAGAATACTGATGTGATTGGCCAATCAGTAGGTGAGTCACTGAATCATTTACTCAAGGATTTAGTGTTCAGAAACACTATTTAATTCAAGTACAAAATAAGTGATTCTTCTTATGAGTGAATCATTTACTCAGTTGATTTGTTCAAAAAACACAGTTTCAATCAGGAACAACACAAGCGTTTTTTTTATGATTAAGTCATTGAATCATGTAATCAATGATTCATTCAAAAACACTGATTCATTTAGGAATAAAATGTAAAATGTGCGCTTTTCTTTATAAGTGAGTCACTGAACCATTCGCTCAACCAATTTGCACAAAAATGCTGATTCATTCAGGGACAAAACAAATTATTTTCTTTATAAGTGCATCACTAAATCATTCACTGAAACAATGTGCTCAAAATTACTGATATGATTTTTGTGATTGGCCAATCAGTAGGTGAGTCACTGAATCATTTACTCAAGGATTTATACAAAAACACTAATAAATTCAGGAAGGAATAAGTGCTTTTCTTTATATGTGAGTCACTGAATCATTCATTAAATGCTTTATTCAAAAACACCATTTCATTCAAGTACAAAAGAAGTGATTCTTCTTATGAGTGAATCATTGAATCATTCACTTAGTTGATTTGTTCAAAAAACACAGTTTTAATCAGGAACAACACAAGCGATTTGTTATGACTGAGTCATTGAATCATTTAATCAATGATTCATTCAAAATCACTGATTCATTTAGGAATAAAATGTGTGCTTTTCTTTATAAGTGAGTCACTGAACCATTCACTCAACCAATTTGCACAAAAATTCTGATTCATTCAGGGACAAAACAAATTATTTTCTTTATAAGTGCATCACTAAATCATTCACTGAACCAGTTTGTTCAAAAATACTTATATGATTTTTGTGATTGGGCAATCAGTAGGTGAGTCACTGAATCATTTACTCAAGGATTTATTCAAAAACACTAATAAATTCAGAAAAGAATAAGTGCTTTTCTTTATGTGTGAGTCACTGAATCATTCATTAAATGCTTTATTCAAAAACACCATTTCATTCAAGTACAAAAGAAGTGATTCTTCTTATGAGTGAATCATTGAATCATTCACTTAGTTGATTTGTTCAAAAAACACAGTTTTAATCAGGAACAACACAAGCGAGTTGTTATGACTAAGTCACTGAATCGTTTAATCAATGATTCATTTAAAAACACTGATTCATTTAGGAATAAAATGTGTGATTTTCTGTATAAGTGAGTCACTGAACCATTCACTGAAACGATTCGCTCAAAAATACTGATATGACTTGAGTGAATCATTGAATCATTTACTGATGATTAAAAAAACACTGTTTCAATCAGCAACAAATCAAGTGAGTCACTGAATCATTCACTCAATGATTCATTAAAAAAAAACACTGATTCATTCAGGTATGAAATGTGTAATTTTCTCTATGTGTGAGTCACTGAACCATTTGCTCAACCAATTTGCTTATTTATTCAGGGACAAAACAATTTTTTTTTTTTTTATGTGCATGACGGAATCATTTACTGGACAAGTTAGTTTAAAAATACTGATGTTGTAATTGGCAAATCAAAATCAAGTATTTTCAAAACAAGTAGAGTTGTGCAATAAGTGAAAATAAAGTATTTTAGTACATTTTCTTACCATCAACATAGGCTGAACGGATGCCATAGTACTGACTGACTCGGGTCAGGTAGTCCATGACATACCAGTGCGGTGTGTCACTCGACACATTGATCCTGTACTCATTCTGCCCGCCTGCTGGGGCCAATTCTGGAGCTATAGCACTGGCGTTGTAGAACTTGTTCTGGAAACCCATTGAAAGGATTTCCTCCAGCTGCAGACAATGCAGAATTTATCGTGTTAATGACATACCATGTCTGAATTTATCTGACAATTTCACATCTCAGATACATGCACTGACCTTTTTCAGTCCCGATTCTGACGCCTGATTTCCCCAGCTCATGGACACATTAAAAACATTCCATCCTAAAGAAAAAAAAATTTTTTTTTGGTCTGTCCTAAAACATGAAACACGGGGTGCAATTTGGAGGGGAGGATATGGGGGCAGTTTTCTCTGCCGTTCATTTTTATGGTCAAAGCACCAAAGGTGTGTATGTAGGTATACTAGGTATACTTAAAACTTCCAGGCAGGTGGGTTGAGGCAAGTAGGAGCTAAACTTTGCAGGACACCAGCCTTTCAGGATCACGTTTGGTGATCCCTGCTCTAGCGTATTCAGACCAAACTTGGTGTGTGTTATGACAACCATTGTCTGAGGTTACCTTCACAGTTTCAGCACAGTGCCACCTAGTGGTCAGGAGATATGATAAATGTTTTGCTTTTTTTTTTTGCTTATAACTTCTGAACCGTTTGGCCAAAAATCACAAGACTGGTCTCTTTACATGTCGCTCTTCACATTTTGTGTGTCATCCATTTTGAATTTTGACAAAAAATGCTATATTTCATGAATGCATTGGCATATCATTACAAAACTTGGTATGTGTCTTCTGAAGGTACTCAACTGCCACCTTGCGGTAAAAAATTAAATTTCAAATAAACATTTATAACTTTTGATTAATTTTGCCTATTGTCATCAGACTTGTCTTGATAGATTTCTTGGATCATGTCGAGAACACTGATTCCAATTATGTGATAATCGGCCGAAGTTCCTGTCCGCCATTTTGATTTTTGCTGAAAACCTTTTTTGTACTCCTCCTAGGCTGTTGGTCCAATTTTCACCAAATTTGGCTCTGAGCATCCTCAGAATTCAAGTTGATAGATTAAATGGTTTTCATTTACCACATCAACAATTTCTGCAAAGCTTTGACATGTAGACTATATCAAACTTTTTGTGTGTCTTTGTCACCTCACATTGACCACACCACATCAGTTTGGTAACATCACCAACTATTGGTCAAATGTGATAAACCGTTAATATGAAGCCATTAACTATTAATAATGAAATTTCAAAATATGCTAATAATATTTGCTAAAAAATGCTAAAAACAGTTTTGCCTCTTATCATGTGACTGGTTTTGTTAAGATTCCCTTGATTATGCCGAGAACACCTATACCAATTATGCCCTAATCAGCTGAACGTCCTGTTTGCCATTTTGAATTACGTTGAAAACCTACTTTTTTTGAACTCCTCCTAGACCATTGGTCCAATTTTCACCAAATTTAACCCAAAGCATCTTCAGACCGTGTCAGCAAAAAGTTATGCATTTCATGTTGATAAGTGAAACGGTTATTTACCAAACTAACAAATTTGAAGGCATGATGGCAAAACGCATCTGAGGCTGTATCTCTGTAAAGCTTTGACATACTGACACCAAACAAACTTTTTGTGTGTCATTGTCATCTCACATTGACCACACTACATAACTTTGGTAACAGTGTCACCTATTGGTGAAAATTGATAACCTGTTAAATCATATTTCTACTGATTGAATTTATGATTTTCTGAGTGTTTATGAATGGCACATGAAACCTGTATTATTAAAAGTAAAGAAATAAGCACAGTCTCACCTGTGGGATTAGCAGATTCACCTAAACAAATGTAAAATAAAACAAAAGTGAAATAAAACATGTAATGAAACAATTGGTTTACCTGACTGAAAGATTTAAAATCTTTGAAGTTGAAGTCATGTTGATCAGTGAAATTAAAACCACTTACCACAGCCGTCAGCATCTCTGGTCTTCTGATAACGGCATGAGCAGCGCACTGATCCTGGCATGTTCACACATTCAAACTTGGCGTTGGGACAGGCAGAGGGGTCCAGACACTCATTAATATCTGTTGGTGAAATAAAGCATGCGTGACTGCAAGCATGTCTCAGAGAGTGACTGTGAGCATGCACATTCTTGTGGCATACCTTCACACTGTTTTCCATTGCCGGTGTAGCCACGCTTACATTTACATGTGTAGTTGTAGCCGGTGCTGGTGCAGTCTGCCATCTCATGACAGGGGAAGGGGAACGGAGGAAGGCAGAAGTCTGCAGGACATGGTTAGACAAACTTTGTTTATAGAAATAGATTATTACAGCTCTATAATCTCACTGAATGTGCTGCATTTGAAGATGTTGCAATGAAATATAGCAAAATAAGCGTGCTTTTTAAATAACTACTGACCGTTTTCAAAGCACTTGAATCCTTGTTTGCCCTGGTATACAGTTGGAGGAGGGCACGGTCCACATGTGAAGAGGTCTCCATCTTTCTGTGTTGTGCATTCCACACCAGGAAAACAAGGTTTGCCTTTACACATATCTGCTCTGTTTTCACAGTACTTGCCACTGAAACCCCATGGACAAAGACATCCCACAATCTAGACGTAGACACACAGAAAAAACATGTTTTTTCACATTTAGGAAGCATTACGTGTCATTACACACAACACCACTGAACACTGATTAACATAAAATTCACAGTGACTTCTACATTCTAAATAAAGTTGTAGTTAAAATAAAATACAAATGTGGAAGCCCATTTTTGCCACTGAATTAAAAAAAAAAGGTAATTGCGACTTCTTAATCTTATAATTCTGAGTTTTCTTCCTTTGCAAGTTTACATCTCGCAATTCTGACTTTTTTTCTCAGAATTGCATGACAGAAACTTGCAATTGTGAAACTTAAAAATAAAGTCAGAATTGCAAGATATAAAGTCACAATTCTGACCTTTTTCTCAGAATTGCAAGTTTATATCATAATTCTAAGAAAAAACATCAGAATTGAGATATAAACTTGCATTTGTGAGAAAAAAAGTCAGAATTGCGAGACAAACTCGTATTTGCAAGAAAAAGTCAGATATAATTCTGACTTTTTCTCACAAATATGAGAAAAACTCGCAATTATAAGTTTATAATCATGCAATTCTGAGAAAAAAAAAGTCAGAATTGTGAGTTTACTGTATATCTTACAATTCTGACTTTGTAACTCACAATTTTGAGTTTATATTTCACAATTGTGAGAAAAAAAGTCAGAATTGTGAGATAAAAAGACGCAATTACCTTTTTTTTTTATTCAGTGGAGGAAACAGGCTTCCAAAATAAAATAAAATAAAATAAAATAAAATAAAATTTCTTTTTGGCAAATATTTTGGGTTATACTAATTAACTAATCAGTTTTTTATATTTTTTACATTATATCATGAGAAAAATCATTACGTTTTTTAAAGAAATTAAAACTTTTATTCAGCAAGTATGCACTAAGTTAAATAAGACATTTATAATGGTATAAAGAATTTTTATTTCAAATAAATGCTGTTCTTTTTTAACCTTTCTATTCATCAAGAATTCCCGATAATTATAATTATTAAGCAGCGTTTTCAACATCGTGATAATAATAAGAAATGTTTCTTAAGCAACACCATATTAGAATGATTTCTGAATGATCATGTAACACTTAAGACTGGAGTAATGATGCTGAAAATTCAGCTTTGCATCACAGAAATAAATTACATTTTAAAATATATTCAAACAGAAAACAATTATTTTAAATCGGAATAATATTTCACATTATTACTTTTTTACCTGAAACTTTCCCTGCAGAAGGTTCTCAACCACGCTATTGTACTGGCAGCTTCCTCCATTTATACAGTTACAGAGCTGCAGAACAGGGGTGATCACGGAGCTGGATGTTTGATCGCTCACTTGAACTGTCAGATTCACTGGCTGAATACCAACAGGGGTCCACGTGAAGATACCATCACCTTCGGGACACAAATAAACCAATCATGTTGTGAAATAATAATGCAACAAATTGTAGAGCATTAGAGTTAACAGAGGAAAAAACTTTAGATATAGATCTAACAGATGATCTCCCTGACATGTGCATATCACATTGTAAGGAGGTTACGTTTATTAATAGTATGCTTTGCGATAAATCTTACTGCTGCCGATGGTGACCCGTGGAGAGCGTGGTAAGGCTATGGAAAAGGTGAATGGGTCTCTGTTTGGATCCTGGGCCTTGAACTGAACTCTTACAGTACTATTGACCTTACACATGATAACAAATGGCTCTGTCACAATGGGCGGCAGGTTTCCTGTTGAACACAAGCAAAGGTAGGGAGCTGTTAAAATTAATTAATGTATGAATGAATTAAAGACTCTTGTGACTAACAAGAGGACAATTGTACCACTCAATTGTATTTTTACTATATTATTGTTTTTACTGTATTTTTGATCATATAAATGTAGCCTTGGTGAGCATCAGACTTATTTCAAAAACATGAAAATATCTTGCCATCCCCAAACATCAGTGTAGGTATGTTTTTAAATAGGTTGAGATATTTTTGTGCATTAGTTAAAGGTCAGTTGATACGGATGACCAGCTAACCGTAATTTTGTGCTCGGCTCTGAAGTTGCTGCTGGTCTTTCTGAACATCCTGGCCGAGACTTGTGTTTCCTGTGGCCAGGATGTCATGCACACACTGCATGCTGCCCTGGCAGGTCTGAGTGTGTTTGGCCAGCACTTCTGGGCTCACTGAGGACATCAGTTGCTCTGTCATGACGGGACTGAATGGAGCACTAGGAGGCTCTGACAACAGAAGACTCTCAGGAACAGGAACAGCCCCTGTGGAAAACAATCAGACATGGAAGAAACCATAAATACTGTGATTAGAAAGTATATACAGTATGTATACAGCATTCCTTTTCCTGATAATTCAGAGACAGTTCTGAAAGGTCCTAATGTGATTTTTTTTCAACATAAAACAAAACAAAAATTATAACTTTAAAGGAACACTCCACTTTAAAAAAAAAAAAGGCTCATTGTCCATCTCCCCTAGAGTTAAACAGTTGAGTTTTACCGTGACCTAGAAAATCTCAACTTTTCATTTTTCGTCCGTCTTTGTACATGATGTAACTACAGAAAAGTCAAGTTTTAAATTGAAAAATATTGAAACTCTTTGGTCATTTTTGAGCGAGATGATAACGGTCTAATCGGATTCAATGATCTATGCTAAAGGTGCTACCGCTAGACCCGGAGATTGGCTGAATGGATTCGAAAACGGTAAAACTCAACTGTTTCACTCTAGGGGAGTTGGAAAATGAGCCTATTTTCAAAAAAAGGGGAGTGTTCCTTTAAGAACACCTTGTTTCCAAACAGGACTATTATGATTCCTCAAAAGAAAAAATGCCCCTGTAGTACATCATAAGGACCTCAAGAATTTAAAAACTCTGCATTTCCTTGACTGTCCAGGGGAATAATATTATTCCAGTACAGTACAGTAGGAAATATTTTTTTGCATATGCTCCCATTTGTCCAGAGGATCTTATTTGATTCTTAAAGTATTCCATTATACGACTGGTTCCAAAATATGCTTCTAACATGAATTCTGTACATATTTCGTCCAGGTGCATTTGACCAATGATACAAAATACTGAAAATGGATGAATGTAAATATATTTTAAAATGTAATTTATTCCTGTGATTTTAAAGCTAAATTTTTAGCATCATTACTTCTGTCACATGATCATTCAGAAATCATTTTAATATTCTGATTTGCTGCTAAAATATATATATATATATTATTATTATTATTATTATTATTATTATGTTAAAAACAGCTAAATAGAATTTTTCAGGTTTCTCTGATGAATAGAAAGTGCAGAAGAACAGCATAAATGTCCTTATCATCTCTTTTGACCAATTTAAAGCACCCCTGCTATATAATAAAAGTATTCATTTCTATAACCCCCTATATATACTAGAGAGAGAGAGAGACTCCAAGCTTTTTATTTCAAACAAATGCTGATCTTTGGATCTTTCTATTCATCAAAGAACCCTAAAAAAATTTACTTAACTGTTTTAAATATTGATAATAATAATTATAATAGTAATAATAACAATAAAATGTTTCTTGAAGAGGAAATCAGCATATTATAATGATTTCTGAAGGATCATGTGACACTGAAGACTGGTGTAATGATGCTGAAAATTCAGCTTTGATCACAGGAATAAAAAAGCATTATTTTAAAGAGTACAAATATTTCACAGTATTGCTGCTTTTGCTGTATTTTTAATCAAATAAATCCAGGCTTGGCGAGCAGAAAAGATTCGTTAAAATCTTACTGTTCAAAAACTTTTGACTGGTAGTGTATATCTCATGCATTTAAATAGATTTGTAATGATGATGTTGCAATTTAGTACATTCTGTATATATTAACTTTAAATGCAATATCAAATAGCACTACAGTTAAAATAACAATCAATTACCTTACGTGTGATTTAGCATGTTTAGTATGAGTCAACACATCAAAATATTTTTACAAAGTGCATTTTTTAAAAGTGTCCTTAAGTGTGTTAAGTCATGAAAGTGTCTGTCTTTAGACTTACGTGGCCTTTAATTCCTTAAAATTATGTTATCTGCAAGTACAGATTTTTAATAGATACTTTCAATATAAGAAGTATAGATGTTAGTCATACATTTTTATCAAATTCCAGTTTCTACAATATTTAACATTCATCACAAATACTGAATCCAGCTGAAGAGCTCGTACATGACTGTCCAAAGGGAAGCAGACTCTGTTCAGAGGGGACGTTGTTGTTTGGAGAAGGCACCAAATGTCCATTGGAAAGCAGGAAGTCATCGGTTCTGTTGGAGCTCCAGTGTCCCATCAAACCCAGTGTACGGTTGTAGAACCTCTGCGGGACCTCCACCAAAGCGCTCAGCCTCCCAGCAGTACCTCTCCACACGAGCACGTACAGGCCCTCTCCATACACCACTGAGCAGCGGCTCACGGCGGTACAGCGCACCGCAAAGCCCTGCTCATTTACATGCACCACCCCTGTCGGAACAGCAGAGGGCTCTCGGTTAAATCTAAAACAGGAGCTGCATCAGAAGAGCCATATTAGGGAAAAATAGCATGTGAAAGCAGCAGTATGTCCAAATTCACAGTATTCATAAACAGTTGCTGAAATGCCCACATGATGTACTATTTGATTCACACTAAATGGATACTATCCCATCAGGCCACAGAGGAGGTTTGGGAAAGGCAGTAAAGCAAAGCAACAGACTCTGGTAGCTCTGGTAGGTCCCTTGACAATGGCAGGATAAAATTAGGATAAAATTTATACTACACACATTTACAGTATACAGTTGAGGTCAAAAGTTTACATACACCTTGGAGAATCTGCAAAATGTTAATTATTTTACTTTTTTTTTTTTTTGATAGTTGTTCATGAGTCCCTTATTTTTGCTGAAAATTTAAACTGTCTGCTGTTTTCAGAAAAATCCTTCGGGGCCCACAAATTATTTGGTTTTTCAGCTTTTTCATATAATTGAACCCTGCAACAATGACTATGATTTTGAGATCCATCTTTTCACACTCAGGGACTCATATGCAACTATTACAGAAGGTTCAAACACTCACTGATGCTTCAGAAGGAAAAACACTGCATTAAGAGCCAGGGGTGTAAACTTTTGACAGAATGAAGATGTGTATATTTTTCTTATTTTGCCTAAATATCTTTGTTTCCCATTTAGTACTGCCCTTCAGAAGATACGTACATGTTTCCCAGAAGACAAAATCTTCAGATCTTCAAATTCAAAATGTTTTCACCCCCCTTTTAATGCATTGTGTTTCCTTCTGGAGCATCTGTGAGTGTTTGAACCTTCTGTAATAATTGCATATGAGTCCCTCAGTTGTCCTCAGTGTGAAAAGATGGACCTCAAAATCATACAGTCATTGTTGGAAAGGGTTCAAACACACAAAAACGCTGAAAAACTCTGCAAGGTGTATGTAAACTTTTGACCTCAACTGTAGAATACTTCTTTAATGGTCACAAAATAATTACTTACTTTAAAAAAACAAATACTTATGGAGTATACAATTTCAGACACAGTCGTTATCCCTTTCCAAACTTTCCGTTTAGTCTTGTAGGTCTGTTAAGTATTTATTTATCATTAAGGTTTTATACACAACCAGTCAAAGGTAGTTTTCTATGAATTATATGAACTTCTTTACAAAACTAACGCTTTAATGTATGAGTTGTGCCGGATAATGAGGAAAAAGCATGGAAACATAAAAGCATGAAAACTTCTTCAAAACTGCATCCCAGGATGCTTATGTCCATTTGTGTTATTTCATAGAAATGCTAACTTCTTATTCTAAAATACGGAAAACAATAATAATAAAGGAGAAGGTTTTCTTTGATTAGTGTTGTAAACAGAAATAACATTACTAGGCTATTTCTTTGCTTGAGCATGTGAAAACCTCGAAATTCTTCTTACCTACAGACACAGGAATGACCTCGTCATTAACCAAGATCTTAAGTCCATCTCCAGATTCAGCACAACGCCACTCCACCTTTCGAGAAATCATTATAACAACCTTTACATTGTGGACAGACTCATTAATGTACATAGATCTATATTTCATCTGTGAGATGTCAGACTCACCTTTCCAGCACCCTGATAAAAGGCAGCTAATCGTACCAGAGCAGGCACAAGTTTGGGCTGCCCGTTGACCACTAGAACTGCTGTTTGTCCCTGCAGGGTGAAGATGTTTGATCCAGTGCTGGAGGAGAGACGGACTATAACATACTCCCCCAAGCCTTTGAAGGTATATTCACTCCCGGCAAAGGTAATAAAGTGGAGACTACCATACACCATGCCTGTATGGAAGCAGAGAGTGCAACAGAGACTCTTTAAAGATACTTCCTTGTCAATATGAGCTTCAAATTATTTATTTTATATTAAATCAAGCAGTAGCCATCAGGGGTGTAAAAATGATCGAATCTGACAAAGAAAACATAATGCATATAGATTACATAAATGTGACCCTGGACCACAAAACCAGTCTTTTTTTTTTTTAAATTGAGATTTAAACATAATATGAAAGCTGAATAAATAAGCTTTCCAATAATGTATGGTTTGTTAGAATAGGATTTGGCCTAAATACAACTATTTTAATATGCAAAAAAAAAATCAAAATACTGAGAAAATCGTGTTTAAAGGTTCATGAAACCCCAGACTACTTTTTCTGACATTTGTGTTGGTATTTGGTATTTGTGTTGGTATTTGGTATTTGTGTTGCACATCATATATGAAAATATTAGCATCATTTTAATTGTTGGAGAAAACTGGTTAATTTTGAGCTTTTTTGCTCTATTTTCATCTTCCAGTTTAAAATCTACATTGTGCTGACATCACAGTTTGTGACGTGGCAACGGACGATGATGCGTCGGTGTCTCATAATTATTCATGAGGCTGCACATTCTTATCCTACGAGAAGACGTTTCACCTAGTTATTCACGACAGCGCGTGTTCTTAAAAAGTCCACTTCCAGAACAACAATTTACAAATAATGTACTCACCCCCTTGTCATCCAAGATGTTCATGTCTTTCTGTCTTCAGTCATAAAGAAATTAAGGTTTTTGAGGAAAACATTTCAGGATTTTTCTTCATATAATGGACTTGATTGGTGCCCCTGAACTTCCAAAATGTAGTTTAAATGCAGCTTCAAATGGCTCTAAATGATCCCAGCCGAGGAAGAAGGGTCTTATCTAGCGAAATGATCGGTCATTTTTTTTTTCGAAAAATAAAACTTTTTTTACTTTTTAAGCACAAGCTTTACAAATCACGTCTAAGTTCACTGCCTGTGTACTCCGGCTCAAAAAGGTAGAGTATGGCAAAAAACTCAACTTCACAATCGTCCAACATCGTTGTACCTTTTTGTTTGTAAACAGCGTTTGACTTACTTGCACTTTCTTAGTCTTTGCACGTTCACTTTGTAAACACTGGTTCTGTAGTTCCGCCTACATTCCATGTGACCTTTCGAAGTGAATCAATAGTACGTAAATGTGCATCCCAGAGCCTGTGCTACACGAGCTTTTGTTCTTAAGAAGTATAAAATCTTTTTTTTTCTGAAAAAAATTACTGATTGTTTCGCTAGATAAGACCCTTCTTCCTCGGCTGGGATCGTTTAGAGTCCTTTGAAGCTGCATTTAAACTACATTTTGGAAGTTCAAAATTGGGGAACCAATGAAGTCCATTATATGGAGAAAGATCCTAAAATTCTTTCCTCAAAAACCATAATTTCTTAACGACAGAAGACAGAAAGACATGAACATCTTGGATGACAAGGGGTGAGTAAATTATTTGTAAATTGTTGTTTTGGAAGTGGACTTCTCCTTTAACAATGCATATTACTAATCAAAAATTATGGTTTGAGATATTTACGGTAGGAAATTTACAAAATATCTTCATGGAACATGATCTTTACTTAATATCCTAGTGATTTGTGCTATCAAAGAAAAATCAGTCATTTTGACCCATACAATGTATTTTTGGCTATTGCTACAAATATACCTGTGATATATAAGACTATTTTTATGGTCCAGGGTCACAAATGGTCACAAATGGTCCAATTCTCACTACTGTCTCAATAAACTCCCTCTTTGCTGCTTATTAATTATAGAAAGGTAGCTGTTATGTTTAGGTATCGGGTAGGATTAAGGGATCTAAAATATGGTTGTTCAGAATAAATCATATGTACTTTATAAGTATTAATAAACAGCTGATATGCATGCTAGTGAGAATGTGACACAAATGTATAATAATGATGCAATGATGCATACAACAACATATATGAACCATATTAGTTATGCATACTCGTTTGCCCTCTATTTACATTTATATTACCTTTGCTGTCATTTAAATTAATCTTTAAAAACAATAAATGTAGTCTTTAGCAAAGCTTTATATGAATATCCATATTTCTTCAGCGCCTGTTGCATTTAAAAGTAATAAAATGTATTCAAAATAATTAAAAAATATCTTCTAAATGTACTCCAGTACAATTTTGAAACATATTTTTTTTTCACTACTGTAACATTTTAATATCACTAACTTATCATTTACTGACCATAACATGACTGTAATTATTGGCTCATTGGTATAAGCCAAAATGTAATATCTGTGAATAATTTACTTTTATATGCAAGGTATTACATATTCATTTCTTATCCAAAGTACAATTGTTGGCATACTTTCAGATGTTTACATCCATCAAATTCAGATCCCCAATTTAGTTTCAGTGGTGTGCTCCACAATTTGAAAATAATTGCAAATCGCCCCATAATAATTGATCACCAAATTGTGACCAACTTTCAAATTTCTTGATGTTTTACATAAGTAAGGAACCCTAATGAAATCAAATTGTTTTCAGAGCAAATACACCCCTGGTAGTCATACATAAGGGAGTTTGCGAGACCTAGTGCTCTTACCAATGCCTGGTGCTCCCCTGTTCCCAGGTATACTGCTGTCAGAACTGTTCCAACCGTACCCTTGACACCGGTCTAATGGTCTCTTAGCCAAGTACATGTTACACAGAGCAGACTGAACACAACACCACTGGAAGGGTAAAAGATCCTTTTCTAGTAACAAAGACAGGTAATATGTAATTACAGGTTCAACTTGCAACAAGATGAAATTATATTTGGAATGGCTTTACCTATATGTTGTTGCATCTTGTCCTCAGTAAAGAACCGTTCACTGTATCCAGCCAGCAGGGGGCCCTCTGGATCATACACGCATGTTTTTCCTGCCTTTTGTTTGTTAAACAGGATAGACTGAAAGACACGCCCCCTACTTCCACCCCACCTGAGAGCTCTCAGATCCCTCACTTGTGCCATCTGTTCTGATGGTACAGTCTCAAGGATAAAAGCCAGGTCCTCCTGTGCTTGGACTCGAGTGCAGGGACATGGTGCCAGTCCTAATGCCCATTCTTTAGGATCTGGCTCATTGAAAGCCCATATCTGGCATTGACTCTGAGGATCTGAGCTGGCTTCAGAAGAGCCTGTCAGGTTGTACACCAGCTGCCCCAGTTTGCCTGTGTTACCCATTACAGTCTGGGGGCGATAACGCCCTCCTGGGCCAAACAGGTTGTTTGGTGGCTTTGGAATCTCATTGTGAAAGTTGCTCTTGCCATCAGTGTAGCCAATAAGAGCATTATGATCGGTCCTCTGTCCTGGGCCCCAGTTCATGTCACTGTAGTGGAGCAAAGCAAATGAACGTAGTCCATCTGTGGTCAGGATGCACTGGAAGGTGTTAGTCTGTGGAGGACGTTAGGATGATTATTGCTAAGATAAGCATGAAATAAAAATTCATGTCAAAAGTTTACATGGACCTTGCAGAATCTGCAAAATGTTAATTATTTTACCAAAATAAGAGGGATCATACAAAATGCTTGTTATTTTTTATTTAGTACTGACTGACTGAAACACGATGCATTAAGAGCCGGGGGGTGAAAACTTTTTGAATTTGAAGATCAGGGTAAATTTAACTTATTTTGTCTTCTGGGAAACATGTAAGTATCTTCTGTAGCTTCTGAAGGGCAGTACTAAATGAAAAAAAAATCATGATATTTAGGCAAAATAAAAATATACACATCTTCATTCTGTTCAAAAGTTTACACCCCCTGGCTCTTAATGCATAATTTTTCCTTCTGGAGCATCAGTGAGTGTTTGAACTTTCTGTAATAGTTGCATATGAGTCCCTCAGTTGTCCTCAGTGTGAAAAGATGGATCTCAAATCATACAGTCATTGTTGGAAAGGGTTGAAATACACAAAAATGCTGAAAAACCAAAGAATTTGTGGGACCTGAAGGATTTTTCTGAACAGCAGGCTGTTCAGAACAAACAAGGGACTCATAAATAACTATCACTAAACAAAAAAAAAACAGCTGTGGATCATTCAGGTACAAACGCAACATTAAAAATCAAGTGTATGTAAATATTTGAGCAGGGTCATTTTTATAAATTCAACTATTATTTTCTCTTGTGGACTGTATGTAAACGTCTTTTATGTGAAACATCTTATTCAGGTCAGTACTAAATAAAAAATAACATGCATTTTGTATGATTCCTCTTATTTTGGTAAAATAATGAACATTTTGCAGATTCTGCAAAGTGTATGTAAACTTTTGACTTCAACTGTATTTATCTCAAGGCCCCCATGATTTGTTCCATTTCATTTTATGTAGCTGTTTTTAAAAACAAGAATGCGTCCTACATGATCGGCCTGTTAGTCATTGCAAAAAAAAACTTCCCAAGATTTTTCTAACAATACAAACTAGGACAGAGAATGGGGGTTTGGGTGGGGACAGCAACACTACACCAAATTCATAAATTTACTACCTATATCAGGAACTAGTGAGAGAAAGGATGTAGCTTTCATACTGTGTAAGATTAGACCATAACCCACAATTCTTTTCACAATGGACTGAAATATCTTTGCAACGTTTATGTTCTGTACTGTGCTTTTCCATTTCCTCATTTGCAGTGTGGTGACAAATTATAGCTACTGTAGCTCTGGTTTCCTTACTAGTGTCCGCTCATTCATCTAACACTCACCTCAGAGAAGTTGGTCTTTTGATAGGACACAGGCAAAACGTGATCCCATGTGATTTTCAATATCCAGGAGGGGGAAAAGGGTGGGTTGCCCCTTTGAGTCTCAAATTTGCTAACCTCTTGTGCTGTTCGTTGAAATATTGCCTCAGCATAGATGTCAGATATATTGAGGACACTGTATTCCTGTTGGACAGAAAGGGAGAATGTGTGGACCACAAAACTCAACTGCGAACTCTTCAACTGCCAAAATTATATCTTTTACATTATTAATACAATGTAATCTTAAAAAATCATGGAGAAGCAAGGCCACAAAATGTTGCATTCTTTATTGTAATGCTAACCTGATATAGTAGTTTTCCATCCCCGAGGGTAAGGTCAGCATCGTCCCAGAACACAGCTAGCATGGGCTGGTCTTCATTACCATTGAAACCCTCTGGGAATGGAGCAGGGAGCAACAGTTTCTCATTTTCACTAACCGACTGGAACTGCACCAAGCCGTTATCTGAAAACTGAAAACGTTCATATTTGAAGAGACTATTAACATTTAAAATGTGAACAGAGGTAAGCCTAACTGTAAGTAGCCACAATGTTTCACATAAAAGCTATTTATTGTATATTTGTTTGGTCATTTCAGATACATTACGCTGCTCACTATTTAATTGCTATTAAAATGTAAACAGTTAATTGTGCATGCTTACAAACAGTCGCTCATATATTTTGCCCATGAATGGAAAGCCTGCAGGAGGAGTGATGTATGGAGAATTTGCATCTGCCTCTGTCTTTGGCAATCCAGCATCACCTACTTCCTCTCCGAATGGATACAGCTCACTTTCTGTGAAAACATATACAAAATTCACCCCATAGGGTCAAGGTTTGGCTGGTTAGCATGCACATTTAGCCACTGCTAACTACACCATCTGGTCACCCAAAAATGTTTGATTAGGTTGACTGGTACACAACATAACAAGTTGGCATTCTCTGTCTGGAAAATAAGTTTGAGGTAAATTTAAAGCTGTAGTACGTAACTTTTGGCGTTCTAGTGGTTAATAAACGGAACCACATGCGTCTTGCAGAAGAACTTTGTAGCCGGAGCTATATCTCTCTGTTTATGCCTATGATGAATCACGCAGGTACTGGGCTACTCAGCAGTTTCTACCAAAACCAGTCAGAAATAGTCTGAATATAAAAACTTATTATAGGTGATTCAGGATAAGCCAAAAACATGGTTTGGAAAATGGATTCCTGTTGTACTCGCTTATTATATCAATTTTGTAAATTTAGAACACAAAAAATTACGGACTGCAGCTTTAAGTTGATTAAGTTGACTGAAATCCCAAGTCATGTGCATCATTTACTTGCATTAAAGTATTTTAGCACCAAAGTACCGAACTTCAGAGAGAGACACAAAGGGATATAGAGAGAATAAGAAAAAAAATCTCAATATAAAGTTATTATTTTAAATAGAAATGTTGTATTCATGATTGTTATATAATACCCCACCCATTGGCGGAGGCTGTGGGCATTGGGTATCTCCAGTAGAGCAGGCACAGCTGTAAGATCCGATGAAATTGGTGCACTTTCTGTTGCTATAACACACATCAGGTAAGAGACACTCATTCCGGTCTATGCATCCATCCATTCCGTGTCCATTTCTGATTGAGGCATTCCATCCGCTGCCACACTGACACTGAAACCCACCTACGGAGTTGTAGCATGTGGCAGCAGGATGGCATCCACCCCTACCGGACTGACATTCGTCTAGATCCACACAAAGAGACCCTAGTGCTATAAGACCTGGTGCACATACACATACATACGATCCAGGGGTATTGATGCATTGACTTGACTTGTGGCAACGTGAGGATTTGGAACACTCATCAATGTCTTTACAGTACGTCCCATTTCCAGTGTAACCTAAGCGGCACTGGCATGTAAAAGACCCCACTGTGTTCCAGCATCTTGCCAAGGGGTGGCAGGTAGAGTTATTTGCACATTCATTATTGTCGATGCAGGTACCATTTTCCTCATGATGTCCCGGTGGACAAGAGCACTGGTATGATCCAGGTTTATTGATGCATACCTGATCGGGTCGGCAAATTTTGCTTAAAAGGCATTCATTTATATCTGTGCACCTTGGGCCCCGAGCCTCAAAACCAGATGCGCATGGACACTCGAAAGACCCTGCTGTGTTTACACATACAGCATTGGCAGTGCAAGGACTGTCATCTGCCAGGCATTCGTCAATGTCCTGACACTCTGTTTTGTTTAGAAAGTAACCTAAGTTGCAGTTACATTCATAAGACCCAGGGATATTGACACATGTAGAGTGAGGTTGACATATAGATTCATTCTTTGATCCCGAACACTCATCTATGTCAAGACACCCAGTGTCATTACTCCTGAATCCCTTGTCACAAGCACAGTAAAATGAGCCAATTGTGTTAATGCAAGTCCCGTGAGTGCAGAGTGAGCCAAACTCTGGGTGTGAGCACTCATCTATATCCTCACATTGGGTACTATTGGTACCGTTAGAGGAGAATCCATGATCACAAAGGCACAGAAATGAACCTTGAGTGTTGACACAGACACTGTGGTCTGAACATGTGGAGTTGTTCAGGCATTCATCAACATCCTCACAGACTGTCTGATTGCCTTTATACCCAACCCAGCATTCACAGAAATACCATCCCACTGTGTTTTTGCAGTTGGAGGCATTCGGGCACTGTGCTTTCCCTGTGGCACATTCATCAACATCCAAACACTTAGAGTTGTTAGAGTAAAGGAAACCATTGTTACATGAACAATTATACCCTCCCTCTTTATTGTGGCAGGTGCTGTTGTCTGGGCAAGTAAAGGTTCCTACACTGCACTCATTTATGTCTTCACAGTGTGTCCCGTTGTGCTGGTAACCTTCCCAGCAGTCACAGTGAAAGGACCCTGCTGTATTGAAACATTGGGACAACTCTGGGCAAGCTCCTGCTTGTGCACATTCATCTATATCCTGACAGTCTCTACCATTCCCTAGGAACCCTTCAATGCAGGAGCAATAGTTTGACCCACGGATGTTTTTGCACTCAGCATGGGTGTTGCATGCATTAGTTACATTCTTACAGTCCTTCTCGTTCACACAGGTACCCAAACTATAGACTAGACCAAGGGTGCACGTGCAGGTATATGTTCCAGGAAAGTTTTGGCAGGTCATGTTGTTCCCACAGATTGAGGGTGGCAAGCACTCATCCACATCCTCACAAGTAAACCCATCTCCTTGGTATCCCTCCATGCACGTGCAACTGTAGGATCCCTCTGTGTTGGTGCACATGGCGAGAAGGCTGCAGTTATGAGGCAAAGTTGAGTTTTTATTACACTCGTCCACATCTTGGCAATCAAACCCAGACCCGGTCATGCCAAAGGGACAGGCACACTTGTAGGAGCCAAGGGAGTTAGTGCAGCTGGCAGCTGGGTGACATCCTCCATGTTGGGATTGGCACTCATTAATGTCTATAAGTCATCCAAAATGGGACAGGGTCAGGAAAAAAAACTACCTAAAAGACTGAGAAGAGAGTCTTCAAGCAAGCAATAAGGTGCAAAAATGAATTTTGAAATGGAAGGAAGACTTACCAGAGCAGTTTTTTCCATCACCAGTGAAGCCGTTGAGACAGGAACACAGGTAACTGCCATTGGTGTTGACACACTCCGCAAACTTGCTGCAGTTATTGACTCCAGATTCACATTCGTCCACATCTGAAAAGTTGGGAAACGAGTAATGTGAGAAGAAACGATTGAAAGAATACTGCCATCTAGGCAGTGATTCATGCATTGCTTGGCTAACTGAACCTATATTTTGAAGCATGTGTATTGCATATACCTGTGCATTCTGTTCCAGTAAGAGTGTAACCCACTTTGCAAATGCAAGCAAATGATCCTGGGTTATTGACACATTGTGTCTCTTTCTTTAGGCACACATTCTCTTCACATTCATCAATGTCTGAGCAAGTGAGTCCATCCCCTTTGAATCCCATATCACACACGCACTGATACTCTGAAGGTGAAGGATGACACAGTCCATATCGATGACAGGAAGGATCACATTCACGACTAGGGAGGACACAAGTGTTGTTGTATGCTACTGTGCCATTCAGACAAGAACAGACATATGCTCCAGGGGAATTGACACATACAGAGATGTCTGGGCAAGTATTATTTGAAAGGGCACATTCATCCACGTCTGTACAGGTGAAACCATCTCCTGTAAAGCCCTGGTGGCATACGCACAAGAAGTCACCAGGATAATTGTAGCAGCTGGCATGTACATGGCACATACCCTCAATTGCACATTCATTTATATCCTCACATGTTATGCCATTTCCTGAGAAGCCCTGATTGCAGCTACATGAGAAGGAGCCTGCTAAATTTAAGCATGTGGCATTCTGGTGACAAGGTTTCTGCTGTTCACATTCATCAATATCAGAGCAGTCTAAATCCTCAGTGATTCGACTGAAGCCCGATTTACATTGGCATGAATATGATCCTTCCATATTTGAGCACTGCTCATTGATGCCACAAGCCTTTTCAGGTACCTGACATTCATCTATGTCCTGGCAGGTGGTACGATTGACTAGCTGAAAGCCTGAAGGGCAAACGCAAGAGAAAGACCCCTTACTGTTGACACATGTTGCTCTGTTTCTGCAGCCACCGTTATCAACAAGACACTCGTTCACATCTGTGCACTGCAACACACCATCCCCTGTGTATCCCACCATACAGCTGCAGTTGTATTTCCCTGGTACATTAATACAGAGTGCATTAACATGGCACCGCTTCTCTAGGGCACACTCATCCACATCCTCGCATATTAACCCATCACCTTTGAAACCAGCTACACATGTGCAGATGAACGAACCAGGTAAGTTTTCACAAGAGGCGTAAGCACTGCAATGTCCTGTGGCACATTCATCCACATCCATACACTGGGTTTGATTAAAGCTGTAGCCTGGACCACAGTCACAGTAGAATGAACCTGCCGTGTTGACACATGCAGCGTTGGCTGGGCAAATGTTATTGGTGGCACATTCGTTAATATCAGTACACTTTGTACCTGTGCCCAGGAACCCAGAGCGGCAAGAGCATTGATAGCTTCCTAGCAAATTGGTACATATTGCGTTGGGGTCACAGCTGTTCTTTCTGTCACATTCATTAATGTCTACACACGCCAAGCCATTTCCCACAAATCCTTCTGGACAGGTACAGCGATACGAGCCTGGCAAGTTCGTACATTCAGCAAATGAGCTGCAGGTGTTGATTTCACATTCATTGATGTCCACGCATGTCTGTCCGTTGCTTTGGTAGCCAGTGTTGCAGAGGCAGGTGTAGGTTCCTGGCAGATTCTTGCAACCTTTGTACCCAAAGAAAGCAGAGCACACACCAGGAGTCTCTGAACACTCATCAACATCTAGGCAGAGGTAATTTCCATTGCCTTTGTAGCCTGTATTGCATGTGCACACGTAGGAGCCAGGGTTGTTGGTGCAAGTAGCATTCCAGTGGCAGATTCCCGGTCTTGTGCACTCATTATCATCATTGCACTGAAATCCATTTCCATTGAAACCAGACTTGCAACTGCAGTCTCTTCCTCCATCCCTGTTGGTGCAAAGCGCATTAACATGGCATCCACCATTATTAGTTTGACACTCATTGATGTCTTGGCATTGGAGACCGTCGCCAAAATAACCATTTTGACATGAACAGGTGTAACTGCCCAGAGTGTTACTGCAGACTGCTTTTTCATGGCAGTTGTGTAGACCAGTTGTACACTCATCAATGTCCTGGCACTGCACTCCAGTGCCCCTGTACCCCATTCGGCACATGCAGATGAACTTATCATCACGTGTTTTGAAGCAGTCTGCGTTGGTGTGGCATATGCTCCCTGCAGCTGCACAGTCACTGAGATCTGCAACTGTGTGAACAGAATGGATAAAAGGTGAGTAAGTCTGGCAATAAGTGACTGTATTTTGTACTGTGAGTTGATCAGTCATAGAAGACTCTGATCATGGCCATGTTACTGACCTGCACTTGTGTACCTGAGCATAGTACACAGACACAGCAGATATAGCAGCAGATTCCTGCAAGAGAAGGTTGACAAATATGAAGTCAAACAAAAAAACAAAAAGAACAAAGACACAATATTGTGACACTAATCAGGGGCGGATCTACCGGGGTGGCACCCCATCCCACCTGCCACCCCAGAATTACACAGAATAAAATGTAAGCAGTTCATGTGCTACTTTTCAGCCGCAGCAATGACAGCATAACGCAAAATAATGGCAAAAAAACTCGTCTTTCAATAAAATGTACAGTGTATTCGACTTCATTAACAAATGACTCTTATGAACCGGTTCTTTCTGAGTCAAAAACACAAAGCGCGGCCCAGTTCACTAACGAATTGTTTTACATGTGTTCGTGAATCAGATAATTACTGCTTCTCGGCTAACTCAGAAGTCCTCTGAGAAATCAAATCCCCTCCGTATATGTCTGAGATTTACCACGTAATTGTTTGGTGATCCAATTATCTGACCGCTCGCACCACGTTCATCGTGGATATAGGCATTTTTGCCGTATCCGACGAAACAATAATAGCATGAAATCAATAAGAAGATGCCCATCACGGAAACTAATAGCAGAGTTAGGTAAACATCTGGTCATATTGCAGTTTTCTCTATTGTTAACAAAATGTAACTGATTTTAGTTGGCTCACTTTCCCAAACCATTCATTCAGTGCTCAAAACAAAGACATTTCTCAAAAAGTTTAACAATAAGTAAGTTAAACATTAAGTAGCAAAACTGATGACACACCAATCAGAATCTCTGCATCCAACAACGGAGAGGGGAGAGAAATTAACAAATCTTTTACATGGGTATTATACTTACAAATACAGTATAATTACATAGTACCATATCAATACATTAGAAGATGGATTTTCACTATACAGTATACAGTAAACTGTAGCACGTTGTACACCTTCAGACGTGTGACAGTCAAATTTTATTTATAACCATTTTTTGTGTGTAGCCTACTGCATTTTTGCAGAACTAAGAAATTACTACCTAGAGATATAGTCTTGTGTCAGGAGTAAATTTTTTTTTTTTTTAATTATTATAAGCATTTAAGAATACCTACAAATTTATGCTGGCTTGTCTTAAAGTCTTGTTTAAACACATAAATAGTTTGGTCAGTTAGATGTCCTAGATGTTTGCTAAAGTGTTGCTAGTTGGTTGCTAGGATATTCTGGGTGGTTACTAGGCTCCTGCTATGCAGTTGCTGGGGTGTTGCTAGATTATATGGTTGATAGTGTGTTCTGGGTGAATACAGACATTCCCACCTCTGTTAATAACAGAAAATCAAACACTGTTTCCAAAACTGATCCAGTTTCATTGCTTTGATATTATAATATTTCTTTCTAATGTTAGGAAATTAACATTAAATCATCGACATTAACATCTTAAACTTGCAGTAAAATGTGATTTATACCATCTAAGTAGTAATTTAATAGAATCGCATGTCATTTTTAGTGGTACAAGTTCAGAAATATTTACAATATAACCTGTTGAAGTGTTTTTTTATATTGTTTACTGACTTGACATGATCTACACTGAAATGTTATTTATTTTTTCATTTTAAACAATATAGATGATTACTTAATGGTAATGCAATATTTGTGAACACAACTGTGTATGTCAGACTATAAATCTCCCAAAACTATTCATGGTGACTTTCTTTGGTGTTGCCACCGCTCATAGACCCCATGCCAACCCTTTGCCACCCTAAAAATTATTTTCTAGATCTGCCCCTGACACTAATGCTGGTGTTTCAGTAGATGCGTTTCTGTTGTAGACCTTCAGCAGCCTTAGCAGCCTCTGCAACCTCATTTACTGCTAGGTTAATGACTATGAGCTTTCGAGGCTGTAGCAGTGACCAGTGGGTCATTGTTTTGCTCACATATGATTTGATCCAGGGTTCTGATTTTTTCTCAGAACCAACATATTGTGAATTCTAATTGCGTCCATGATGATTGTTTAATTTAGCGCTTTTCTGAGCTTCACTGAAACATAAAACGACTAAAAAAAAACTTAATCCTTAAGCGTGTTTTTGTTTATAGTTTCTTCGCATCAGAGCTGTATTTTTTTTTTTTTTAACTTCTACTCTGACGCTAGGGGATACAGTCTGTCAAAGATGATGAACTGCATCTTTACACAGAATTAGGAGGCAACCTAGGTCCACCTAAGCTCAGTGTGAAGATACCATAAACAATATGTTTTATTTATTTTATTTTTTTGGAACATGACTCACTAAATAGGAAGAGTAATAAGGTGAATTTCTACTGGTTACTTACATGTGTGTATATCTTTACATCTATAGAGTTACATCTATCAAGTTGAACCAGTTTACCCATAACAAAACAGAGGGTATGTGATTACTTTGTTGTAAGCCTCAATTCATGAGCCCCAAAAGGGATGGACATGCTCAAAGGATCTACTGATTCCACAGAAAAATATCTTTATTAGACCCAAAGAAATGCACCATACTCTAGAATATATTACAATTTTGTCATCTCTGATATCCATTGTCAACTTTCTCAGTAGGCACAGACACGTCAGGCACGTCAGGTTGACCTTGGACCTCAACGTCGACAGACATTTTAGTTTGCATTTTAGTTGAAAATGAAAATTGGGTTGACATCAGTATTTGATGTCGGTATTTGACGTCAATTTGAAGTTGACTTAACGTTGGATTTTGGTTACACAACCTAAAAACAACAACATATCAACGTCCGCTGATGTCGGTATTGGATATCAATTTGATGTTGACATTAGACGTTGAATTTACATTGAATCTTGATACTCCAGCGACGCAACCGAAATTTACCCAAATATCAACGTCTTATGACAATGTGTGCCTGTTGGGTTTTTACTTTACAAAGTAAACTTCAAAATGATTGCTTTTCTGATTATAGCATAACTCCCTAAAGTTGTATTGATTAATTGACTAGATCTTTGGAATGTTCTATTCCTAATAATGACTGGTATCATTGAGAAAAAAGGCAGTGTGAAACAAAGAGTTTCTCAAGTTTGGTAACTGAAGTCAACATGGATGATGCCCTGAATAGGAAAAATGTTGACAATAATCCCTGATCTCTGACTGTGTTACATACTGAAAGTTTTACTTCCGTGTGGGTCAGATTCAGTCATTGTTTGCCTGTTGGAATCTACTGTATAGAAATCTGTGTGTGTGTTTTGCATCCGAATCAAATTACATCAAGACGTGTCTCTAGCATACTAAGAACTTACTGGAAAGAACATCCTTCTCAACATCACATCATGGCTGAACATAATTACCCAAAAGATATATTTACTATTACAGATTAGAATTGTGTTATGACTAAAATTACCTGTTAAAACAAGTTTGAGACAGTTATGTAATGTAATATAAAGTATTTTCTAAAATATTCCTAGACTGTCCATATCAATATATTAAATAGAATTTTCTTAGCATTCAGAATGTAAATAGCTCATTTGTATAATCTGGAATTAAATTATGTATTTGTAATCTGAAAATAAATCATGGGTGATAACCTATAGATCTTATTATACAGATTTAACACCCAGCACTTTTAAAGAAACAAGCCAACAATTTCCACGTTTACTGTGAAGGAACCTGACAAAATAAATAAATAAATAAATAATTTAAATAAGTACTTACAGCATATCTCACAGAAGTCTGGTTGTCCTATAAGGCGGACATTAGTACACAGAGCGAGTGGGTCCTTTGGATTTGGAAAGTGTGTGACTTCCCTTCTCTATGGATTCTTCTGCCCAAGTTACAACACTTTGTCGTTCCTGGTACAAAGCATAATGACCCATCTCAGCACCTGAGACATCCTAAACCAGCATAATAGGGAACACCCAGATATTCCTATGATTATGTTTCTCTCTCCTAGTAAGTGTACTACTCCCATTGGGCTTTAACTTGCCTCTGGGTGTAAAATAAAGGCTGGGACAATAAAGAGCTGCATTCAATAGTCAGTGTTTTGTGTTGAGAGTACCTTTACCTCATACACAAATACCAGATTATTATTACAAGGGATGGACTAGGACTACAAATCAGCCCTCGATTTATAGTTTAATGGCCCATGACAGCCCTCTGGTGGATAAGCACCACAAACATATAATACACAGTATTTGGTTTAATTTTCATCATATACTGGAAGCGTGTTTCTATATGGCCCTATGTCCGATGCTTTTGTATAATGTAGCTGATACTGGTGAAATATATATATATGTACAGGTCTATCTCAAAAAAATGATTATTGTAGAAAAGTTAATTTTTTGTTTGTAACTTATTTCAAAAGCTGAAACTTTCATGTATTCTAGATTCATTACATGTAAAGTAAAACATTTCAAAAGTTTTTTGTTTTAATTTGGATGATTACAGCTTACAGTTCATGAAAGTCAAAAATCCAGTATCTCAAAATATTAGAATGTTTACATCTGAGTTTTATTAAATGTCTATCCCTACAGTGTACGTTCTGGGTATCTCTTGTTCTTTGAAACCACAATTATGGGGAAGACTTGGCAGTGGTCTAGAAGACAATTATTGACGCCCTCCACAAAGAGGGTAAGTCACAGAAGGTCATTACTGAATGGGGTGACTGTTTACAGAGTGCTGTTTTAAAGCATATTAAACACAAAGTTGACTGGAAGGAAGAAATTTGGTAGGAAAAGGTGCACAAGCAACAGGGATAACCGCAAGCTTGAGAATACTGTCAAGTAAAGCCGATTCAAACACTTGGGAGAGCTTTACAAGGAGTGGACTGAAGCTGAAGTCAGTGCATCAAGAGTCACCACGCTCAGACGTCTTAAGGAAAAGGGCTACCGAGCCACTTCTGAAACGGAAACAACGTCAGAAGCATCTTACCTGGGCTAAGGAGAAAAAGAACTTGACTGTTGGGCAGTGGTCCAAAATCCTCTTTTCAGATAAAAGTGCATTTTGCATTTCATGTTGAAATCATGGTCCCAGAGTCTGGAGGAAGACTGGAAAGGCACAGAATCCAAGCTGCTTGAAGTCCAATGTCAAGTTTCTAAAGTCAGTAATGATTTGGGGTGCCGTGACATCTGCTGGTGTTTGTCCACTGTGTTTTATCAAGTGCAAAGTCAATGCAACTGTTTACCAGGAAATTTTGGAGCACTTTATGCTTCTATCTCCTGACAAGTTTTATGGATATGCTGATTTCCTTTTTCAGCAGGACTTTAGCACCTGCCCACAGTGCCAAAACCACTTCCAAGTGGTTTGCTGACAGTGATATTACTGTGCTTGATTGGCCAGCCAACATGCCTGACCTGAACCCCATATAGAATCTATGGGATATTTTCAAGAGAAAGATGAGAAACAGTCGATCCAACAATATACAGACTATCTGAAGGCTCAATAGTGCCTCAGCAGTGCTACAGGCTGATCACTTCCATGCCACTCCTCACTGATGCTGTAATTTAAGCTAGGAGCAAGTAATTTGCGCTGCTGACCAAGTGTTGAGTGCATAAATGAACGTATGTTAAAGAACCTGAACTTTTTTTTTCCATTTTTTTTTTTTTTTTGCAAATCCCTTTTTTGTTTTGTTTTGTTTTGCAAATCCCTTTTTTGATTGATCTTAGGAAATATTCTAATATTTTGAGATACTGGATTTTTGACTTTCATGAGCTGTAAGCTCTAATCATCAAAAATAAAACAAAAAACTTGAAACAAAAAATGAACTTTTTCATGATATTCTAATTTCTAATTTTTAGATGCACCTGTTATTATATAACAGTCAAACTATTATATTCAACTGCTATTTCTTTTCAGATATAGTAATCACACTTAAGATTTATTTGAACATATATAATTAACAGTACATATGCTCCCTCTTCAATTTTTTTAATAGCTGACTAACCAACTGTGAACATAACTTTCCTGAGGTACTGATCACAAGCATTTTTATTGGCATTATTCTAAGGTTGAAACACTTATTGAGAGATAACATGAGAGATCATACATTTGTGTAACTTTTGCTACCACTTGCTCTGCAGAGTTTAGGTCCAACCAGCTCCAACTCACACCTGCTTGGAGTTTCTAGTAATCCTGAAGACCTTGATTAGCTGGATCAGGTGTGTTTGATTAGGGTTGGAGTGAAAGTGTGCAGAGCTGTGTCCCTCCAGGAATCGAGTTTGAGACCACTGGCCTAAAGAGTAACCTGAAGTCACCATGAAAAGTTATGGAATGTCACAGATTTATCTGTGCACATCATTTTTTTTATTTAGTGTGCCTTTAAAATCTTTCATCCAAAACTTTAACTTTCCCTTTCCCTTGTGTGCAACACAGAAAGTATACAAAAAATAACAATAAAGATCCAGTGAATAAATGCTCATTCAGTTTAATTTTTATTATGTTTTTTAATCATGCAGTTCATGCCTTAAAAGTCATTATTCAACAAAAAAAAAAAATCTATTATTTAACACTATTTATGCCTAGCTTGATTTTAAAGGTCATCTGATCAAATATAGAAGAAAATTAAACAAAATTTAAGTTACAGTGAACAGAATTCACTGGTGGAAAGGTGGAAATAGTCATCAGAGAAAAGCAAAATCAATTGTTATACTGAACTCAGTTTGTACTTTTCTAAAAGCTGCCTTTTTAAGATAGTTTGACTTACATCGAGGCTCATCTGGAGCCTTAGTTTAGAAACATCTCTGTTAAGATTATGCCAAACAATACAACTACTTCAGTGGTCACTAACTGACTGCTAGCATGCATTGCTCTGTTTCCACAGTCACCATTAAAGCCCTGGTGGCATATGCACAAGAAGTCACCAGGATAATTGTAGCAGTTGGCATTTACATGGCATATACCCTCAATTGCGCATTCATTTATATCCTCACATGTTATGCCATTTCCTGAGAAGCCATGAATGCAGCTACATGAGAAGGAGCCTGCTAAATTCAAGCATATAGCATTCTGGTGACAAGGTGTCTCCAGTTCACATTCATCAATATCAGAGCAGTATAAATCACCAGTGATTCGACTGAAGCCTGATTTACACTGGCATGAATATGACCCTTCCATGTTTGAGCACTGCTCATTGATGCCACAAGCCTTTTCAGGTACCTGACATTCATCTATGTCCTGGCAGGTGGTACGATTGACTAGCTGAAAGCCTGAAGGGCAAACACAAGAGAAAGACCCCTTACTGTTGACACATGTTGCTCTGTTTCTGCAGCCACCGTTATCAACAAGACACTCGTTCACATCTGTGCACTGCGACACACCATCCCCTGTGTATCCCGCCATACAGCTGCATTTATATTTCCCTGGTACATTAATACAGAGTGCATTAACATGGCACCGCCTTTCTATGGCACACTCATCCACATCCTTGCATACTAACCCATCACCTTCAAAACCAGCTAGACATGCGCAGTTGAATGACCCAAATAAGTTTTCACAAGAGGCGTAAGCACTGCAGCGTCCTGTGGCACATTCATCCACATCCAAACATTGGTTTTGACTAAAGTTGTAGCCTGGACCACAATCACAGTAGAATGAACCTGCCGTGTTGACACATGCAGCATTGGCTGGGCAAATGTTATTGGTGGCACATTCGTTAATATCAGTACACTTTGTACCAGTGCCCAGGAACCCAGAGTGGCAAGAGCATTGATAGCTTCCTAGCAAATTGGTACATATTGCGTTGGGGTCACAGCTGTTCTTTTTGTCACACTCATTAATGTCTACACACGCCAAGCCATTTCCCACAAATCCTTCTGGACAGGTACAACGATATGAGCCTGGCAAGTTCGTACATTCAGCAAATGAGCTGCAGGTGTTGATTTCACATTCATTGATGTCCACGCATGTCTGTCCGTTGCTTTGGTAGCCAGTGTTGCAGAGGCAGGTGTAGGTTCCTGGCAGATTCTTGCAACCTTTGTACCCAAAGAAAGCAGAGCACACACCAGGAGTCTCTAAACACTCATCAACATCTAGGCAGAGGTAATTTCCATTGCCTTTGTAGCCTGTATTGCATGTGCACACGTAGGAGCCAGGGTTGTTGGTGCAAGTAGCATTCCAGTGGCAGATTCCCGGTCTTGTGCACTCATTATCATCATTGCACTGAAATCCATTTCCAGTGAAACCAGACTTGCAACTGCAGTCTCTTCCTCCATCCCTGTTGGTGCAAAGCGCATTAACATGGCATCCACCATTATTAGTTTGACACTCATTGATGTCTTGGCATTGGAGACCGTCGCCAAAATAACCATTTTGACATGAACAGGTGTAACTGCCCAGAGTGTTACTGCAGACTGCTTTTTCATGGCAGTTGTGTAGACCAGATGTACACTCATCAATGTCCTGGCACTGCACTCCAGTGCCCCTGTACCCCATTCGGCACATGCAGATGAACTTATCATCACGTGTTTTGAAGCAGTCTGCGTTGGTGTGGCATATGCTCCCTGCAGCTGCACAGTCACTGAGATCTGCAACTGTGTGAACAGAATGGATAAAAGGTGAGTAAGTCTGGCAATAAGTGACTGTATTTTGTACTGTGAGTTGATCAGTCATAGAAGACTCTGATCATGGCCATGTTACTGACCTGCACTTGTGTACCTGAGCATAGCACACAGGCACAGCAGATATAGCAGCAGATTTCTGCAAGAGAAGATTGACAAAGTCAAACAAAAAAGAAAAGAACTAAGACACAATATTGTGACACTAATGCTGGTGTTTCAGTAGATGAGTTTCTGTTGTAGGCCTTCAGCAGCCTTAGCAGCCGCTGCAACTCCATTTACTGCTAGGTTAATGACTATGAGCTTTCGAGGCTCTAGCAGTGACCAGTGGGTCACTGTTTTGCTTACATATGATTTGATCCAAAAAAAAAAATTGCGAATTCTAATTGTGTCCATAATGATTGTTTAATTTAGCATTTTTTTTCAGTGAAACATAAAATGACTAAAATAAAAAGACAGAGACTTAAGCCTTCCACGTGTTTTTGTTGAATATACTTCTTTCGCTGTATTTTTGCTACTTTTACTTTTACTTTTTGTACTTTTACTCTGACGATAGGGGATACAGTCTGTCAAAGATGATGAATTGCGTCTTTACACAGAATTAGGAGGCAACCTAGGTCCACTTAAGCTCAGTGTGAAGATATCATAAACATAGCACAGCTTTTCTATGATTATGACTCACTACATAGGAAGAGTTCTTGGTAATAATTAGGTGAATTCCTACTGGTTACTTATATGTGTGTATATCTTTACATTGATAGAGTTACATCTATCAAGTTAAACCAGTTTACCCATAACTAGGCAAATATCCATGCCTCAGACTGAGAACAACCTTGCAGTCCTTCAGTCCAAACTCAAGGCAGGAAGCTCACGCAGATCACCTACTTGCTTGACTGACACTAGAGCCAGTAGTCTTAAGTGAAAGCGGCCATAGCTCGGCTGACTGTAGAGGCTCAAATGGAGGGCTTTGAAGTGGCCTGAGGACTGTAGACAAGTCTCAGGTTTAGAAAAGTATGAGAACAAAGTGAATTCAGCCTCCTGGCCCTGACGTTTTAGTCATCCCTTTCAACTGACTGCCTGGCAACAAGAGCGTGATTTACTGTGATGACCACCACATATAGCTAGAGTGTCTCCAGTGCCTCTTGCAGGTAGGGGTCCTCATTCCAGACTCTGCACAAGTCAGAGAAGACAAACCACTTAATGGCATGGAGACATCTATTAAATGGAGCTCTGGTCTATGAGATGTTCAAGATGCTTGTAGGAAGGTGCGCAGTTACCCATCAAGGGGCTACAGATGCAGGCTCCACAACTAGGTTTGGGGGTGCCAAATTGTTATTTTTGCCTTGGAAAGAAAGTCCTGTTCAGAGAAATCGGCCAGTAAGCTGCTGACAGGGAAGTCATGACTGGTTCTGCCAGAGTCTTTGTCCAGTCTGCGAACGAATCTCTATTCCTCTGGAGACACACCACTACGGTAACCACGTCCACTCCCTGGATTAATCTGCCCTGTGCATTGCCTTTATGAACGCAAGTTGTGCTGTCTCCATATTAGGAGGTGCCTCACCAACCTGTACAAAGACCATGACCTGAGTCCCCTTTGATGGTTTATGTAGGCCACCACCATAATTTTTCCTAATGTACCAAGAAATGGTGCCCAATGACATTCAAGTCTGGTAGGAAGGTTCTGAGAACCAGAAAAAACACTATAATTTCCAGATAGTTTATATGCTGGAGCTGCTCCAGGCTTGACCAGGAGCCAAACACTGGCCTGCCTTGCACAGAGCCCCAGCTCCATCCCTGCCTGGTACAGGTGAGGGGCTCTCCAAGAGCCCAGGGCCTTGACAAAGCCACAGGTCACCTTGAAGCGGAGGCATCCCAGACACTAAGCACGAGAACAGATACGGGCTTTCAGACAAATATTGGAGAGGCCGCATAAGAAGCAGCCACACTGGAACTGGAATTGGTGACTGGAATGTCCTGAGAGGTAGAGAGACTCCAACTTTAAATGATGCTGCAAGCTGCTGAATTTTCAGAGAGTGCTCCGGTACGAGACAGAGATTTGATAACTGTTCCTAGGAAGGAGATTCACTGACTGGGAATCTGCAAGTTTCTGGATAAATCGATCCTGAACACAGGCATTCCAACCCCTGCACATCAAGGACACCAGATCCCCTATTTATTTTGGACACTTTTATTTCCCCTTTTGTACACTTTTGTTTACTTTATTGTTTAATAAAAGCCTCTTCGAGGCCTGACATCACGCCCACTGTGTCTGTCGTTTTGCTCCTTTCGCCACAAAGGATAAAATTCAAGTTGAAATAGCATTCAGCACCTACTTATATAGGCAGATTGGCTACTGGAATGCCATTTTTGTGTGCAATGCACAGACGAGATTTAATCAGGCTTCAGTTTTATTTGGAGGAAAGGAGTTTCCCCAAAGTGTTAGCTAATTGTTGCAGTGGGAGTAAACCATATTGATAACAGAGCCACCTTTTTCCTATTACCCTAAATTAGGGGACGAAATTCCATTGCACTGTAAACAATAAGTGAAAGGTTCACTTTATGACCACAATAATAAACCTTTTCAAACACTGGGTTTAATAAGGTGAAATTATTCTACTCACCCTTCAACCACTGATCATTAAAAAGGAATTTTTAGGTGTAAAAGCATTAACAAATTACTTTCCACAACAATATCATGCACATGTAAAAAATCACAATACTAATATATGTCTATATTATGTAAAATCTGTAATGTTTTGTCTATTATATGTAACCATGAATGATAATATTTCAAAGTGATTTCCATAATTTTAACAGGTAACAAATAGTGTATTTTCCTGCTTTAGAAACATTCCAATAAACATGACAGGGATTAGAGATGAAAAGAGGAGACACTTATGTTTTAAAGCATCTATGTGAAAACAAACCTGGAAAGAGATGTAAAGATTTGGGGAGAAAATCAAGAGATTCTTAGTTCTTTTTAGGTAAATATTCATAGGATACACAGTATATGTTGTATTTTTTCATATAGTTACAGCTGAATACAGTGGAAAAAATGAAAATAATAAGGGGGAAAAGAATGCAGCGAGTAAGAAGAGCTCTTGCCATAGCTCACTGCCATTTAAAACCCAAAAAGGTGGATATTGAGACATTTTCAGTTTGTTTTTTTGATTGACAGGATATAATCAGCCCTGATCATTGGCTGTTTTAAAACAACCGACCATGGCTTGATAATGCAGATAATTGCTTTTATTGGCCAATATGGATTATTGGGTGATACGTTGGTGCATCACTTATACATGCACACACACACATGTTTGTTTTTGTGAATTGTGGGGACTTTCCATAAACTTCTATAGATTTTATACTGACTAAACGATATTGTCTATCCCCTAACCCAACCCTAACCCTAAACCTGCCCCTTACAGGAAACATGTTTGCATTGTTACATTTTCAGATAAACATCATTTAGTATTTTTAATAATTTTTTAACATTGTGGGGACCGCAGGCCGGTCAAAAAATTCAGGTTTTACTATTCTTGTGGGGACATTTGGTCCCCACAATGTAGCAAAAACAAGTACACACACACACACACACACACACACACGTTTTTGTGAATTGTGGGGACTTTCCATAGACTTATATAATTTTTATCCTGAACAAATGATATTGTCTATCCTCTAAACCTACCCCTTACAGAAAACATGTTTGCATTGTTACATTTTCAGATAAACATCATTTACTATTTTTAATGATTTTAAAATTACCCCACAATGTAGCAAAAACAAGTAGACACACACACACACACACACTTAGTGTATTGCTACTGTAGAAAAACAAGACATTTAAACAAAATGAAACTTTCAGAATGATAAAGCTGTACTTACTGCATATCTCACAGATGGCTGACAGTTTTGGAAGGCTGATGTTGAGACAGACTGTGCCTGTAACAGGTGTGTGATTTTCCTTCTTATTGTCCTTCCTTGTAATAAAGCATAAGGCTCCATCTCACCTGGGACACCCTAAACAAGCAGAATAGGGAACACCCATATTTTCCTATGATTATGTTTCACTTTTCTGGTAAATGTGGCACTCCCTTTGGGCTGCAACGTCTGCGTTCAAAATTGGGACTGAAACAAGAAATAGCTTCATTCTTAAACGTTTTAATAAGAGTATATTAGCTCACAAATAATAATAATGCTCGGGAAAGACCCAGACCAGTTATAAGGAAGCAGCAGTTATGGATTAGACAGGTCATCTCAAAAGTTATTATTATAAGGTTACTAGGTGACAGCAAATTTTGATTCAGTCTTAGTCTTGTGACTAAAATTCAATTTTAGTCATCTGAACTGTTTTTAGTCTTAGTATAGTGTTTAGTTGAGTAAAATCTAATTGATTTAGTAAAACTGTAATGCATTAATCAATTTGCTCAGCCCTTTGACTTCACTGTTGACATTTTGTAGCAAACGTTGCAGGAAATGTTAGCTCTGATAACAAAATTGGATCTTTTACGCTTGCTGGATAGCTGCAGTGGAGAAGTGCCATTCTCAGTTGTCCGCTGAAGGATCTACTCCACTGCCACGGCTCTATAGTGACGAGTAAGAGGCTTCCTTTTCGTCTTCATTCGGAGTTCATCAAGGAGATGATCTTCACTATGAAGGATAAAATTCAAATTGAAATGGCATTCAGCGCCTACTTATATAGGCAGATTGGCTACTGGAATGCCATTCTGGAAGAAAAGGAATTAGCTAGCTAATTGTTTAATTTGTTAGCTAATTGTTGCAATGGGAGTAAACTGTCACCTCAAAAGTTAATGATATTAAAGATATTATAAGGTGACTAGGTGACAGCAAATTTTAATTCAGTCTTGTGACTAATTCTGTTTTAGTCATATTTTAGTTATCTGAACTGTTTTTAGTCTTAGTAATTGTAATTGACTAAATATCATAAGATTTTAGTTGACTAAATCTACAGTAGATGTATTTGACTAAAATCTAATTGATTTAGTGAAACTGTAATGCATTAATCAAGAATTTCTCTAACATTTCAGAACTTATTATAGACTCTTGGAGAGAACATCTTTTAAGGTTTGAACATGCAAGGTTTAAACCTGCTGTGACAAATAGCATGTCTTTACTTATCTTTAAAAAATAATAATAAATAAATCACTTCTCATAAAGAAACAAGAACATCTTCTTTTAAGGGAAAGATCAGTGGTTATATTTATGCTGACTTGTTGCCTTGCTGTCTTATTAGGCAATGGGCCTGTCCAAATACCCACATGTGCAGCTTTGCATTTGACCCCTTGTCTACTTACATGACGTATTTCCTGTATGTGGCACAAGTGTTCAAGTAGGCGTGAAGACCACAAGTCTGTATTAGTGTTGTCACGATACCAAAATTTTACTTTGATATGATACCTGACTAAAATATCACGATACTGAACCAATACTACGAAAAAACATAGAACAGGAAAAGTAATTGAATAATAGATGATCCAAAAGGACATCATAGTTATTTTATCAATAAAACAAAGCATTTCATCCCCCCTTTAAAAAAAATAAAAAAATAAATAATAATAATAATATGCCAGTGCCACTACACAGGATTACGGTGAACATCTACCAAGCTTAAAGGTATGTAGAGATCTTTGATATATTGGTAAGTTAGCTAAAAGGTTAAAGCCAAATCTTATTTTATGATATAGTAATTTTATTTCACAACAACAATTTATATCATTTTATCTTTGTTATTAACAATAAGAACCTATAGGTAAAAAGTAATACCTGAATGTAACTTATAAAAAAAAAAAAATATATATATGTATATAAATCAATATATATATGTCACACACATACACACAGGAGGAGACGAGAGGTAAGTAACAGTAGAGTTTAAGATTTATTTCACAGCAAAGGATGAACAGAGCGGTAGTTTGAAATGCAGAGAAATAGCTTAGCTGACTGTCCTGGTAGTGATGAGCAGATATAAGTCCGATATTGAGCCACAATAAGTCCAGCCGGAACACGGAGAGCAGAGTCCAAGGGGGAAGCATAAGAAGCCAGGAGCTAACGTAGGAGGTGTAAACAGTAGACCCGACAAACTGAGAATGGAACCAGTGCTCTATATAAAGGGTGGAGTTAATCAGCAGCAGGTGTGCGTAATCAAAACTCCGGTGATGAGGAACGAGTGGGCGGTGCTCCGGGTGGTGTGGCAGGTGAAGGTGGCTGTGGTGAATGCCTGACACTACCCCCTCCTCCAGGGGCGGCTCCCGACGCCCTAACACGCCGCCGAGGACGGCCACGCCCGCGAGGGGCAGGACGATCTGGGTGGTCGCGATGGAAGTTGGCGAGTAGCATAGGATCCAGGACATCGTCTCTAGGCACCCAGGAGCGTTCCTCTGGTCCATACCCCTCCCAGTCGATGAGGTATTCGAGGTGACCTCCCCGACGACGTGAGTCCAGGATCTCTCTGACCGCGTAGATGGAGGGTTGATCCAGGACTTCAGGAGGAGGGGGTTCCAACTCCGCTCCCGGGGGTTCTGTGGCAGATGGAAAGAATGGTTTAAGCAGTGAAACATGGAACGTGGGGTGAATGCGGTACCTGGGAGGGAGCTGAAGTTGGAACGTGACATCATTGATCTGCCTCAGGATCTTGAAGGGACCAATGTAGCGGGGACTCAGCTTGCGACTAGGCAGCCGTAACCGTAGATCCCGGGTCGACAGCCAGACCTGATCTCCGGGTTGGTAGCTGGGTGATGTTCTGCGTCTGGCGTCAGCGAAGAGTTTGTTACGGCATACCGCTCGCTGGAGATGGTGATGAGCCGAGTCCCACACTCTCTCGCTCTCCCGAAACCAGTGGTCTACAGCTGGAACATTAGAGGGTTCCTCCGTCCAGGGGAACAGCGGAGGCTGGTAACCGAGTACGCACTGGAATGGTGTTATGCCGGTGGAATCTTGGCGAAGAGAGTTCTGTGCGTACTCTGCCCACGGGAGGAACCTGCTCCAGCTGTGCTGATCTTCAAAACAGTATGCCCGGAGGTAACGTCCGAGCTCCTGGATCTTCCTCTCTGTCTGGCCGTTGTGATCGGTGATGATCGTGAAGGGGTGGACAGCGCCCTCCAGCCAGTGTCGCCACTCCTCCAGGGCCAGCTTGATGGCAAGCAGTTCTGTTTCCTACATCGTAGTTCTGCTCCGCCGGTGACAGCTTACGGGAGAAGAAAGCACAGGGATGGAGAATAGAGGACTCACCGACCGCTTGAGACAGTACTGCACCGACTGGAAGCGGTGGAAGCGTCCGCTTCGACGGTGAATGGGAGGTTGGGATCAGGATGATGTAATAAAGGTGCAGTACTGAAGAGCTTCTTGATGTGTTGAAATGCTTCGTGGGCAGCGGGGTCCCAGGTGAGGCGTCTTTGCTTACCCCGCAGGAGGGAGGTCAGAGGAGCTATGATGGAGCTGTAATCCTTGATGAAGCGACGGTAGAAATTAGCAAAACCCAGGAAACGTTGAAGAGCCTTGATGCTGTCAGGTTGTGGCCAGTTCTGGATGGCATCAACTTTCCCCTGATCCATAAGCACGCCCTCGGAATTGATGTTGTAGCCTAGGAACTGAACAGATGACTTGTGGAATTCACACTTCTCCAGTTTAAGGTAGAGCTGATGCTGACGGAGTTTCTGTAGGACCTGCTGGACGTGCTGGCGATGTTCGGCCATGTTCCGGGAGTAGATCAGGATGTCGTCAATGTAGACCACCACAAACCGATGGAGAAACTCCCGGAACACCTCGTTCATAAACGTTTGGAAGACCGAGGGACTGACCGATAAGCCGTATGGCATAACCTGATATTCATAGTGCCCAGTAGGTGTTATAAAGGTGGTCTTCCACTTGTCTCCCTCACGGATACGAACGAGGTTGTAGGCACTCCGCAGGTCCAGCTTCGTGAACACCTGGGATCCACGAAGCTCTTCGAGGGCGGCAGGAACCAGGGGGAGCGGATAGGGTTGTGGTATGATTTGTGAATTCAGCTGTCTGTAGTCAATGCACGGACGTAGACCTCCATCCTTCTTGCCCACGAAGAAGAAGCTCGAAGCGGCCGGTGATGTGGATGGGCGGATGAATCCTTGGTTTAGGGCCTCTGTGATGTAATCCTCCATCGCCTGGCGCTCCGGGATGGACAGGGGATAGATCCTTCCCTTAGGTAATTGGGCTCCAGGCAGCAAGTTGATGGCGCAATCCCATGGCCGATGAGGTGGTAATTGGGTGGCTGCTAGCTTGCTGAAAACATCCTGGTACGCCCTATATTCCGCTGGGATCTCTGGCATAAAGACCGGTTCAGGGCTTTCAATCTGGGTGGAAGCGACAGTGGAGTGAATACTGCGGGGATGAGGCAGATGAGACATACATTGGGTGGAACATTTCTGGCTCCAGCGGATGATGTCGCATGGATCCCAGCGGATCTCTGGCTGATGTACCTGTAACCAGGGTCGTCCCAGGATGATATCGACGGTGGAATCCTCCAGTACCAGAAACCTCAAATCCTCGCGATGAAATAGTCCAATTTGCAGGGTGATGAATGGAGATGAGTAACGTACCACCCCACGCCCGAGTGGTTTTCCTTGAATCGTTGTTACTGAGTAAATCTGGTGATGCCGATGGCGTGGTAGATGAAGTTCCTTTAAACATTTCGTGGAGATGAAGTTGCCGGAGGAGCCTGAGTCGATCAAGGCAGATACAGGGAGAGAACGATTAGAAGTATGCAGGGTTGCAGATAACAAAGTGAGTTTAGCTGTTTCAATATCCGATAGGATTGTACTCACCACCGGACGTGGGGGTCTGATGGGGCAGTTGCGGAGAAGATGTCCAGGCTGACCACAGTACAAACATAAACCTTGAGAAATCCGGCGATTCCGTTCGGAGCGTGAGAGCCGTGTGGAGTCAACTTGCATAGGTTCTGGTACTGGAGAGCTAGCAACCCCCGAGGCGGACTGAGGAGTGGTTACAGTTGGCTGGCAGGCGGCTAGCTGTTGTGCGACTCGGGTGGTGCGGTAAAAAGGATTCCAGACCGATGCTGTCATCGCATATGGCCATCACTGCACGAATTTCCGGGTTCAGGCCTTGCCGGTAGGCCCCCAGCAAGGCGATCTCATTCCAACCGCTAGCTGCCGCCAGCGTGCGGAAGTGCAGCATGTATTCGTTGACCTCAGTTGAACCTTGACGTAGGCGGAAGAGCTGATCAGACGTGGAGAGTGTACCGGTAGCTGTATTAAACACCTCGGAGAAATGATTAGTAAACAGTTCGTAGGAGTTGATAATAGGATTGTTAGCATTCCAAATGGCCTTGGCCCATTGTAGAGCCTTACCCGTGAGGAGGGATGTGAGGAAAGCTACCTTCGATTTCTCCGAGGGAAACTGTTGTGGTTGCATCTGGATGTAGAGATTGACTTGCAGGAGAAAACCGCTACACTCAGTCGCCTCACCCGCGAATTTAGCGGGTACAGCCATGGGAGATCCTGAGGCAGGTGGCGGCGTCGGAGTGGGAGTTAACGCCGCCTTGATGGCATTCACCAGTTCTAAGAATGGATCCGTTGCGGCTGGTGCTTCGGTGCTCATCTTTGTGTGGTCGGGTCTTCTGTCACACACATACACACAGGAGGAGACGAGAGGTAAGTAACAGTAGAGTTTAAGATTTATTTCACAGCAAAGGATGAACAGAGCGGTAGTTTGAAATGCAGAGAAATAGCTTAGCTGACTGTCCTGGTAGTGATGAGCAGATATAAGTCCGATATTGAGCCACAATAAGTCCAGCCGGAACACGGAGAGCAGAGTCCAAGGGGGAAGCATAAGAAGCCAGGAGCTAACGTAGGAGGTGTAAACGGTAGACCCGACAAACTGAGAATGGAACCAGTGCTCTATATAAAGGGTGGAGTTAATCAGCAGCAGGTGTGCGTAATCAAAACTCCGGTGATGAGGAACGAGTGGGCGGTGCTCCGGGTGGTGTGGCAGGTGAAGGTGGCTGTGGTGAATGCCTGACAATATATATTTGTTTATGAATCTGTTTTCATTAAATTTTTGGATTTTATTTTAATTGTTTCATTACATTTTAATAATCAAAGCATGTCTAATGAATTTATAAAGGATTTTTAAATTTGAAAAAGAATTAATTTATTAAAAGTTATTTATTTCTTTTTTGTGTGTATTTAAAATTTTCTGGTAAATAAATACCGGTAAAAAAAAAATTTCTGGTAAATATTCTTTAGACATTATTTTAATAATATTTTTATTATTAACAGTAGTACTATCTTTACATTAAGTAATATATTAATATATTTCTGACTATCAAGTTAAACCAAACTTTTTTTTGACAGGTTGCTGTGAAAGCCTTTAGGGTCTTTATTATATGATAGTTTTCCACAAAAAGAAATGGTAAAATGCTCATGAAATGACTTTCAGAGCAGTTTTAGAGATTGTGTTCATGTACTCATATATTGAAAACACCGCGAGTGTCACGCGTATGTGTGTAGTAAACAAAACTGCATGTCTGCGCCATTCACTAACACAGACACACAGAAATACAGCATTATTAAAATGCATTCTTAAAGTACCTGTACTAGTAAAATGCAGAATCTTAGCGTTTTTAAAAGCAGGGTATCGCGATACATTTTAAGTACCCGTATATCGTGTACCACTAGTCTGTATTTTTATTGCCTGATGACACACACTTACAGTGTTGTAAAAATGTAAGCGTTTACAGAGCTTAATTTTGATTTTTACTTCCCCTATACAGGCTATACTTTTCACTTTTTCACTTTAAAATGAACTTCTAAATGTCTGTTTAGTAGTCCCCATAACAGACAACACAGTTTAATAATTGTGGTGCTTCTGTAATAAAAAGCAGTTGCAAATGCTGTACAAAATACACATACTCATCTTTAAACCAAAAAAGTCTGCAACACATTTTTATTTCCAAATTATATGCAATATTTACTGTAAATATTAGCACTGGAAAAATTTCCACAACATCTTGCCAGCACTGAACAGGTTGCAGGTGTGCATGGGTGAAGCTTAACCTTAAAAGAAAGAAATAAAGAAAATCAGCACAGAAAAGAAAGAACAAACTTAAAACACTAATCCCACAAGGCTTAAGCCATCACAAAGTGGAAAACATTGGTCAAAAACGTCTCCAGGTTACGTATGTAACCATGGTTCCCCAAAGGGAACAAGACACTGCATCTGAACACTTTTGGAACGCCTTCAGCGTGACCATGCTCTGAGACACGAATGCAATCAGTCCAATGGAGAAGCAAGACGTCATGGGCAGGGTGATGCAGAGACCAGGAAGCTTAAAAGCACATGCGGTGTGTGAGATGCAGAGATGCTGGAAGTATGGCTATGAGACGCAGCATCACGTTCCCTCTGGGAACCATGGTTACATACGTAACCTGGAGACGTTCCCCTTCAGGAACTCGAGCTGCGTTGGAATGCTTTGGGAACGAGATGCCGCCACACTTGCAAATCCCTGCCTATTGTGGAAGAGAGGCGAGAGGGCGAGAGAAGAAGAGCAATATCCACGTAAGAACCTAAAAGTCAGTAGAATGGACCATCCTGCAGCCAACTTCAGAGAACTGAGCCTTGACCCCCAAGGAGGAGGGGGAGGATCAAAAACTCAAGGCTATGGAACAGCATCCTGATTCACCACTTAAGCTACACCTAGCCAGAGACCTCAGCTCACAGCGGAGGAAACATGTAACCAGAGGGTGTCTTCCCAGTGACTGTCCACCAAGAGAGGGATGGAAAGCAGCTAAGGCCGCCACGTAGACCTTCAGGGTGGAGTGGGTCAATTCTGCAGGAAACTATTCCTGCAGGGACTCCAGCTCTGAACCAACTGGGGAGTGGACTTGGTCAAGCTGGTGGTTGCCGCATCAAGAAGTGAAAAGTTACATTTCAAGGTGTACAGTTTCCTCGTTGAGGGAGCTCTGAATTGGAGAATGGTCTCCACAGCCTCGGTTGAGAGACCGGAAGCTATGAGTTGTGCCCCCCTCAGTGGCCACACCCACAGCTTCCACAGCTCCGGATGTGGTGACAGAAGGACCTGAGAAATCGGGTCCGAGAACCAACTCGGCCCGGCCAGAACATGACTACTAGAAGAAGGTGGACCCCGTCCCGGCGCAGTCTCTCCAGAACTCCCAGGAGCAAAGTAATCGACCAAATGTCAATATAATTCAGTATGCAGTTGGAGTCACAACTGAGCCAAAACAGCATCCACACACTTGTGTGTGGGGTGAGAGTGTAGTAAATGGCCGAGCTCTAGAGGCTACTCCCGCCCAGCATCCTGTATCAATATGCCCACACATCAACCTCCTTGGAGGAAGAGAGGTGTAGCACTATGCTCTCAGACGGGGGAAGAAACCACAAGAGTGCTTCTGACTCAAGATAAAAATACTTTTCTTCTGTATTTGTTTGCACTGGTTTTCGAAACAGCGCCACCACTCTATCCTTTTTGTGCAACAGTAGTTGCTGTGGCCATGTGATGTAATGCTCAAATCTCATTGGACGGCCCGTGTTTTCGCTTTGTGAAAAGATTCGTCAGAAGGGGAATGGTACTGCTGTTTGTGGATGGAAGCAAGACTTTTAATTCTAACAATGCCATGTTTTCTTCTTTGACCACTTGTCTACTTACATGGTGTATTTCCTGTATTTGGCGCAAGGGTTTGCAGAGCTTTATTTTGATTTTCAATTCTTTCAGGCCTCAGAAGATTCTGCTTTTGTTACACCTGAACTCTTCCTGCAATACAAGAGGATGGCTTTTGGGATGCAAAATGCACCCGCCGCCTTCCAATGCCTAATGTAATGAGAATGGTATTGGCTGGGTTAGAAAACTGTGAGGCATACCTGGATGACACTTTCATTTACTAATCTGACTGGGAACAACCTCTAACAAGTTTGAATTCAGTGTGTAAATGAAGTGATGCATCCCTTACACAGAATCTTGCTAAGTCTGAGTTCAGTAAAGCTGTCATGATCTGTCTTTGAAAATACACGGGACAAGGACAAGTGTGTCCTGTCGATGCAAAATTGAGTGCATTGTTGATTTTCCACCTACAGCTTTTGATACTGTAAAAATGATGTTGTGTATTGCCCCAGTTCTGCCAGCACCACATACTGCATGATCATTTAAATTAGAAGTGGATGCGAGTGAGGTGGGAAGAGGTGCAGTTCTGATTCAGGAGGATGTTGTGGGAATTGATCACCCGGTCTGCTATTTTTCAAGAAAATTTATGAAATTGCGGCAACATTACAGCACAATCTAAAATCAGTGCGGAATCTTGCACTGTTGCTTGCACTTCAGCACTTTAAATTTACCTTAATAGTGTACACTAATCACAATCCCCTGGTTTTCCTGTTTCAAATTCAAATCAGAGACTACTGTTGTTGGTCTCTTTTGAAGGGTTTAACTTGGAAATTTGCCACAAAAAGGGTTGTGAGAATGTGCTGGCCGATGCCTTGTCGCTTATATCATGAAAGGCTGGGAATTAAGAATTAATTTATTGTTACAAATAATAATATCTAATTTTAAGAGTCAGGGGATCCAAGATTCTTGGCTTTTCTGTTCTGTTTTTTTCCCTCTAACATATTGTTTTATGGAAGATTTGCCTGAACATTACAACATAAAAAATATGGTGAATATGGTGAAAGTGCCCCTATTATGGATTACGAAAGATTCATATTTTGTTTTAGGGAGTCCCCAACAACAGGCTGGCATGAATGAAAGGTCAAAAAACACCTTCTGTCTTTTCATTGTCATTTTTTTACCTTATTTGCTCAATGACTCCCAAACGGTTCACTCAACGATTCATTTCCGATTCATTCAGAAACGTATTGATAAAGCACTGCAGTTTGTACACCATCGTATTGCTTTATTCTCTATCAGAACTCCAAGTAATAACAGCGACAAACATTCACTATTCACTGACACATTTATAGACAATTGCGAGCAAACAGATATTGCTGTTAGCCGGTTAGCCAGAAACCTACAAGCTGCGCGGAGCCAACACAACTAAATACAGATTTTGCATGCTACAGAGTACATAAGAGCAACAATTTTTAAAGGATTACTCCACTTTCAGAATAAAATTTTCCTGATAATTTACTCACCCCCTTGTCATCCAAGATATTCATGTCTATATATCATGTCAAGATTTTCATTGTATTTCAATATCCTACATTGCTGTTTTCCTTTTTTTTTTTGTGTAAAGCATGTTTGAACCTACTTGCACGTTCATATTGTAAACACTGGGTCAATATTCTGCAGGGATGTAGGACGATTTTGAAGTTGGAGGAGAAAATGAGATGGGAGTTTTTCAAAATACCCTAAGTGTACCCTAACGGATTTACCCTCATAGTGCAGAGCACGGCGTCTTCTCGACATGATGCTGTCCACAGGAATCCACTACAATGTTTAAGGGAAAGGGGGGGTTCAAGTTTTCCCGGGTCTGCACACACAAGTGGGTGGGGAATATGCTAATATTTCATGTTGACGTCAACTTGAAACAGCTTTAGATTCGTTTTTATAAACGATTCGTTTTCATGACTCGGAATTAACTCTTTCTTGTATCCCTTTAACTGTCACCGTCCAGCTAGCAGGATACCTTCACTATATTACAATTAAATCTAATCATGACAAACTATATATCGTTGGAAAGGTCTAAGACTGCTAAATAGATATTTTACCACAGTTTTTACAAATTATGTTTGGAGCAGTGATAGATTAATTTACGACAAGAGTGAACCTCAAAAAATCAACATTATAACAGGAGGATTTAATTTTACAGCAATTTTGTATTAAAAGCTATTTTGTAAAATATTTATTTTATATAAAAATGAAAAATAGTACATTTTCTTTACATTGAATTTAAACTTCTATAACTTTTATAGTTTCATTTTTAAATTACTTCACATAATCATCTGCTAATTGTCTCCTTTAAAAAGAGACCAACTTTAGGTCTGTATTTAAAAGCGTTCATGAATTACATCAGTAAGTAAGTTTGGATAGTGCACTTTCACGTTTTGTTCAAAAAACCGGGAGGTGACAATTAAGGGGTTAAAAGACAAAAATAACTTTATACACTAAGCACTTTCAGATTTCCAACTTTGCAGGATGTTTTCATTCACTTAGAGCTGTTACACACTGCATGAAAGGTAATTTTCAAAAATCCGTAAAAGAGGCACTTTTTAATGGCGGCAAATCTATGCCATTAATAACCGAGCGCACCACTGATGCTGGTGAGCATGGCAAATCACGCCCGTGAGCGGAAAACAGACCTGCACACGAGGAAACGGGAACCTGGGAGCTCATTTCAAACCTTCGCATGCGTGATGTGTTCTCTGCGTGCAATACAAGCCCTCGCGATCATTCCCACATCCTCTCGCTCGATCTTTTCTCACGTGCTCGCGCGAACACAATAGGTGTGTTCGACTTAAGGCAGCGCTGCGCAGCTCGATCAAATTCTGACTTGAAGCAGTGCATGCCGGTTAGAAATTTTGTCCGACTTGAGACGGCGCCGACGCCTCGTGACTGTCACGTGTGGCATCAAAGCACCGCGATAGCGATTCCAGAGCAGCTGACTGACTCAGCCGGCGCAGTTTCTTCAGAGCGGCTGCAGGAGCTCTGATGACCACATGGCTGTTTCACGATTGGCCAGATTCACCGCATGACAATGATCACGTGTGTTTTGGGTTTATTCTAACATCCTCAAGTCCGATAATACTCACAAATCTGTGTTTTTAGAACAGTAAAAGTGTTTTTACTGTAGTCGCAATGTTATATTGAGTCAGATCTATCATAAAACACGAATAAAAGCTTAAATAACCCAACTTTATTAGTATTTAAACAGTAAATGTTTATGTTGATCATTATTCTTGTTCAGATGGCGCTGTATTAAGCAGTATATGAAACGTGTTTCTGTTGCTCATGAAAACGCTTTTGAAAAGTCTGTGTATTTTATAAATATTGTATTTAATTCACTTCATCTGTGATGGAGCATGCAAACCCCGCGAGAGTGTCACTAACGAGAGCAGAAATTGTCCGACTTGACGCCTCCGTTTTCGACTCCACCCCCGACGTTGATCGTCGTCTGTAGCCGTAGATGAAGTCGAACACACCTTTTTATTTTTGTCAGTCGTGGGGCTGGACTCGAATCTCAATCGCCATTGGTTACCTTCTCTTTTTCGGAAGTCAGCTGTGATTGGACACCTGTGATTTTCAATCAAGCCCTGAAGCAAGATTCAGCAAGATCAGACCTGGGCATTGTACGCCCCCGGGCCACATCTGGCCCTCTGGCTATCCTTGACCGGCCCGCGTGAAGTAATTGGTGAATTAAAAGTCAATTGCAAATAGGTGTAATTATGTGCATGCAATACAACCGCACTGCTTTTATTTTCAAAGTGGTATTATTATTAATATTATTATTAACAATTACATCCGTTCGTGTAACCTTAAATGTGTTTGTGATCATATAGCTTTCAAGAAATGTGAGTTTGACGTTAGCCGTAAGAGAATCTTTTTTTTTTCTTATTATTTTTGTCTAAATATTTTTCTTCATTACATGTCTTGTTTGGTCTTATTTCGTATCACTGCATGTTAAAAATAATTTACCTTGTTATGAAGACGCAAAATGTGAAACTGCAGTCTTATTTGCATAGGCTAGCATTTTTATAAATATTTGTAAAATATTATTTATTCAGCATATTTTACTTAACTTATTTTGTAACTATTTCAATTATTTAATTCATAAATTAGTAATTAAAACAGATTTTTTTTTTTTTCAAAGCAACATCTTGATGGACAACAACTAATAATGATCAACAAGTGGCATCAGTCCATTAGATCATTTTAAAATGTCAAATAGCCTTCAGTTTATAAGTTATAATTGCATCTGTCTCGGATGTAGACTGGTCAAGATTTATTTTAATAAACCTGTTTATGCGGAGTGTGGAATTCACCTAATGCATGACGTGAAGTGTCCACGTGATCACTTGTCTTTTTCCTAATTCCTTTTCCTTTCCTAATTTTATTTTATTTTATTTCTGTAAACTCATAATAACAACAAACGTTGCTTTTGTAAAGTAATGAGAACAAACAGGATGCACTTTCTCCCATCCGTCTCTGAAGTGCGAGAGAACCGAAACTCATCGTATCGACTGTCTCACATACATAAGAAATAGAAAGTTTAAAATGTCTACTTTTAAACAAACAAATTTAAAATGAAATCAAATACCCCCTGATTATGTAATCTGTATGAACGTTGCATTTCTCTCTAAAGGCGTCTCCGTTTTTAACCCTTTAACTGTCACCATCCACTCTGTTTACTTCACCATTTAACAAATAAATCCTAATCTAATCATGACAAACTATATATCGTTGGGAAGGTCTAAGGCTCCTAAATAGATATTTTACCACTCTTTTGTGTTACAAATGATGTAGGAAAAGTAATAGATTAATTTATGATAAGAGTGCAACTCAAAAATCTACATCATAACAGGAGTTCTGACCTTTGTCACAAAAAGACTTTCTTTGTTGCCTTTTTACCTATCACGTAATAGAAATCTTTTAAAAAATTATATATCATCTGAAAACTTAAAATCTCAAAATTCATCCTTTGAAAACCATTTTAAAATCAGACATTGCATTACCATGGATCAAAATTATATTACAAAATGTTTTTATTCATGAATTATAAAAATTTAAATCTGGATAGTGCATTTTCATGTTCAAGATAGGGAGTGGCAGTTAAAGGGTTAAAGCATTATATACGGATTTCCGTAGATGATAAATTCCACTTTCAGAACTGTCACGTATGTAACATTGATTTTTTCTTCAGAAACAAAAAAATAATTTTTGAAGAAAACAAAAAAGGCATTTAGCCTATGTTTTGTGAATTTCAAGCCTTTCTCCATCCGGCAGATATTGTTGCTTTTATACTGATGCTTTTCTCAGGGTTTTAGAAAAATATAAATAGATTGTATTGGTTATGAAGCTATTGGTAATGAATACATTCTATGAGAATTTATGTTTCAGGTTTTGACTGCAAATGTCTCGTCCATAATGCTGAAACTGCGTCATGCTAATCTTTGAAATACTTGTTTTTTTGTACAAAGTTGTGATGGTAGTTTCTGAAACAGTGCAACATTTTTTTAAACTCTTTTTGTGAATGTTAATTAAATAGTAATATAAATATGTGCCACATTTTTATTGTTTGATTGCAATGTCTTATTTAATGTTTATTTATTTTTTATAAAGAGATATAAAATATATTGGGAAGAACTGAGTTAAGTGTATTGGTCCGGCCCTCTGCAATGGCCCATGTTTATCGTGTGGCCCCCTGGGAAAATTAATTGCCATGTCTCATGTCATGTGAATTATGGATCATCTTTTCACAGGCGTCCAATCACAGCTGCCTTCCGGAAAAGAGGAGGTAACCAATGGCGTTTGAGATTACAATTAAAACAGCAAGTCCCGCCCCACAACTGACAAAAATAAAAGTGTTCGCGCGAGCGGGTGGAAATGATCATGCGTGCGAGAGCTTGTATTGCGTGCAGAGATGTCACATGCGCGCAAAGGTTTGAAATGCGCTTGTGGGTTCCCCTTTCCTCATGTGTAGATCTGTTTTCCTCTCGCGGACGTGATTTACAGCGCGTGCCAGCATCAGTGGTGCGCTTGGTTATTAATGGCATAGATTTGCCGCCATACACTTTAACTTGGACAGTTTTTAGTGATAGACAAGAGAACATAATCAGTAAATAAGGACACAAATTTGGACACTTACACTCTAAAAAACGCTGGGTTGTTTTTTCAACCCAAATGCTGGGTTGAGACCGCTGGGTAAGAAAGTTGGGTTAATTTAACCCAATTTTGGGTTAAAACTGGACTTAACCCATTTAATCCCAAATTTTTCCTAGAGATGACATATATGAATTTGTGTGGTATTTGTAAGGATATTAAACAATCAATGTCAATTTTTTATAAAAATAATTGAAAAGTCCATGAAAAAATGTGTTTCATCTCTGGTCACAATTGTGACCGGTGGTATAACACAGGGAGTCTAGGTGTATAGTGTAAATGCATTTACAAAATTAAAAATCTCCAGCCAGCAATTAGTTTAAAGACTGGTTTAACTTGTTGAAATTTGTTTTATTCCATTAACAAGAAGTAAACATTGTCTGGCTCAGTTTCAAAAATAACAAAATAGCAATCTTATGCAGCAGTTTAACACAAATATTTAAATGAAATGATGACAAAATGACAGATTATAAGAACATAGAGGAAATTATTATAAACTTCATTATAAATGGAAATAAATAGCGTAGTAATGAAAAAAATGTATATAAAAATTAAGGAATAAATATTGCAAAAATAATAAATAAACAAATGATGAAATATGAGCCTAAGGTAGGAAACATGTAACAATTGGCCTGGCACACTTCTCACAGGAAAATGTCGTGCGACCGTCACAGACACGACATCTGACAAACCTATTTCCTGCACAACAAAAAAAAATACTTAGACTGTTATTTATCTTTTACATAGCTTTTATATAGCTATTTGCAGATGTTATGATTCAGAAAACATCTTTATATATGTAATCTGCTTGCCTGTGTTTATTGGCCAGTGAGCAACACCATCAAACCTGTGTATATCAGTCACAGCAGCCAACATTGAGGATGGCCTCCCATGACCTTTTGGTGCAGTACCAAATTTTTTCAGGAGACTTTGGGCAACTACTCGCTGAAATCCAAGAAGATCGTAGTCACCATTCATGACATCTCTGTGGAAAAGCCAACTGTTGACCACAGCACTGTGAAGAGTCCATGCATAAATTGGCCACCACCACTTTTTTGATCTTATTGTGCTGTGATAACAGGACACCTGAAGATCATGTAGATCTACTCCTCCCATTTGCTGGTTGTAGGAGTGGATTATTTGAGGTTGCTGTAGGTAGTCATATGCCTTTCTTTCCTTGTTCCATCTCTTAACTGGTACCTCAGAGTAGACATCTTCCACATTGCTTGCAACAGTGACCACACTGTTATCTCTCCACCTCACCAGTAGCTTTTCTCCTTCAGACAGAACTTTGGTGGAGCCCCTCTGTAACTTCTGGAATTCACCCATTGGTTTGAATGGCACAGCAAACAACCTGTTTGCCGCAAGGTCCCAGTGCACCCATATCCTCGCTTTGTCATCTCATCAATCAGGGATAATGTGGTGAAGAGGTTGTCATGTGTGAAGTTGCATCCTCCTGGAACACCAGCTTGTTCAGCCAAACCCAGGACTACGCTGGGCCCTTGACCTAGCCCGGTCTCTGGAAGAAGGGTATGCACTCCAGCATAAGGCTCCATGTGATTATGGCATCCATCCATGTAGTGGACAACACAAAGTGCAACAATGACCCCTTCTTTAAAGTGAGGCCAATCTTTCAGGAGCTTAATAGCTCATACAAAATTCTGCCATTCAGTAAGTGGCTGTCAGTTGATGAGAGCATGATTCCCTACTATGGGCACCACGGGTACAAACAGTTCATAAAGGGAAAACAATCCGCTATGGCTATAAGGTTTGGAGCCTGGCATCCTCAGGGGGTTACCTTTACCACATGGAGCCTTATGCTGGAGTGCACCCAATGGGTGAATTCCAGAAGTTACAGAGGGGCTCCACCGAAGTTCTGTCTGAAGGAGAAAAGCTACTGGTGAGGTGAAGAGACAACAGTGTGGTCACTGTTGCAAGCAATGTGGAAGATGTCTACTCTGAGGTACCAGTTAAGAGATGGAACAAGGAAAGAAAGGCATATGACTACCTACAGCAACCTCAAATAATCCACTCCTACAACCAGCAAATGGGAGGAGTAGATCTACATGATCTTCAGGTGTCCTGTTATCACAGCACAATAAGATCAAAAAAGTGGTGGTGGCCAATTTATGCATGGACTCTTCACAGTGCTGTGGTCAACAGTTGGCTTTTCCACAGAGATGTCATGAATGGTGACTACGATCTTCTTGGATTTCAGCGAGTAGTTGCCCAAAGTCTCCTGAAAAAATTTGGTACTGCACCAAAAGGTCATGGGAGGCCATCCTCAATGTTGGCTGCTGTGACTGATATACACAGGTTTGATGGTGTTGCTCACTGGCCAATAAACACAGGCAAGCAGATTACATATATAAAGATGTTTTCTGAATCATAACATCTGCAAATAGCTATATAAAAGCTATGTAAAAGATAAATAACAGTCTAAGTATTTTTTTTTGTTGTGCAGGAAATAGGTTTGTCAGATGTCGTGTCTGTGACGGTCGCACGACATTTTCCTGTGAGAAGTGTGCCAGGCCAATTGTTACATGTTTCCTACCTTAGGCTCATATTTCATCATTTGTTTATTTATTATTTTTGCAATATTTATTCCTTAATTTTTATATACATTTTTTTCATTACTACGCTATTTATTTCCATTTATAATGAAGTTTATAATAATTTCCTCTATGTTCTTATAATCTGTCATTTTGTCATGATTTCATTTGAATATTTGTGTTAAACTGCTGCATAAGATTGCTATTTTGTTATTTTTGAAACTGAGCCAGACAATGTTTACTTCTTGTTAATGGAATAAAACAAATTTCAACAAGTTAAACCAGTCTTTAAACTAATTGCTGGCTGGAGATTTTTAATTTTGTAAATGCATTTACACTATACACCTAGACTCCCTGTGTTATACCACCGGTCACAATTGTGACCGTCTTCACTTATCAGCAGTTTGACAACAGAAAAAAGCAATGTAATAATATAATTTTAATATGTATGTATAGATAACCCTTTCATGATGATGCATGCAAAAGATGTATTGGCTATTTAAAAATGAACCTAGAAAATGTACCTGTCATTTCTGAGCTTTGACATTATCCTTCCATTCAGAGGGCAGTACTAGGAAATGAATGTTTATGGTCACATGGCCAAACTACCCAATCATGTTAGACCTGCCCTGAACTCATTTAGACATCTTAAATTTTCATTATATATGAACATGTGCTTTATAATAAGAGTTGCTTTTTAATACTACAGAAAAATGTGCAAGCAAAAATTGTGGTCACAATTGTGACCGGTGGGATTAAATGGGTTAATTTATAACCCAGCGGTGCTGGGTTAGGAACGCGGACTTGAGAGAGAGCAGGCACGTCGTGTCCACCGTACGTCAAAAAGTGCGAGGAGCGGCCATTTTCTCAGCGTCTGCAGATGGAAGCGAGTGAAGGACGATTTTCGGTAAGTAAAGATTAAAAAAATGTAAAATCATCATTCAATATGTGTGTCCGGGAGTATTTTAAGACTTGGAACGCGGGAAAAGTCAGAAAAGAGCTTTTATTGTAAAATACGCTGACGCAGTTTTCGCCTCAGAAATAGTCTTAACGGCCTCTTCTACTGAACGGAAGAGATAGCTTTAATACAACGTCTGTGAGTTTCATATGTCATATTTACACAAGATTTAGGTGTTAATAGAGGGTTATTAACCGATTTACATGTTAATTCGTAAACCTTTTTTTCCCGCGATTAAACTGAAAGTAGTTTCCTAAAGAAAACGGCGTCGTGTAATGAAGACTAGCTTAATTATTGTAAGGCTCATTAAGTTTTAATTGTTAAAAGTAATGTTTTGCATGTAATATTTCAGACTTGTTGAGCTTTAAGTCTTCATTGTGCCCGCGCCGGGAGTTAACGGCACAGAAGACCGCGTGTGAGAGGAGACGATCGGCTCAGCTTCTTCAGAAGAAACGGAAAGACGGTACAAGGCAAGTAAAGGTCATAATTCCGTATAATATCACCTTTTTTTGACTATTAGTGAAAGAATGGTTGCATTTTTTAGAGATTGAAAGCCAGAGACATAGGAGAGCTTATTTTTGTCAGGATTAATGTGAGTGATTTTTAGAAAATACATGTTTCTGTTGTCTTCTGCCTGTTTACTTCACCTTTTGATACAACAACAGTATGATGACTTGTTCACATTTTATTTAAACCATTGATGTCCGTTTTTTGCAGAACTCAACTTTGGGGCTAACACCACAGGAGCCTACTTGTGTGAGGAGGTGATTTTTCTGAGCTTTAGAAAAGAGGGAAAGGTGATTTAAGGCAAGTAAAGGTAATAATTTAATGTTATATTTTATTTAATTAATTAATTTATTTGTCTAAGAGTAAAAATATGTTTTATGTAGATGTTCAAAGATGTTCAAAGCCAGAATTATTTTTGATTGATACGAGCTATTTGTAGAAAATAAACTTTTGTCTTCTGCCTGTTTACTTAATATTTTGATGCAAAAATAGTATGATTACTTGTTCACATTTTAATTAAATAATTGATGTGCATATTTTTCATTGCAGAACTCAAACCAGCTCTGGAGTTAACGGCACGGAAGGCCGCGTGTGAGAGGAGGCGATCTCCTCAGCTTCTTTAGAAGAGAGGGAAAGACAGTATAAGGCAAGTAAAGGTCATAATGTCATAATTCCATATTATCTATTTTTCTGACTAGTAGTAAAAGAATGTTTACTTTTTTGTAGATGTTGAAAGCCGGAGACATAGGAGAGCTTCATTCTTTCAGGATTGATGTGAGTTATTTTTGAAAATACATGTTTCTGTTGTCTTCTGCCTGTTTGCTTCACATTTTGAACAGTATGATGACTTGTTCACATTTTATTTAAACCATTGGTGTCTGTGTTTTTCATTGCAGAACTCAAACCAACTTTGGAGTTAACAACACAGAAGCCTACGTGTGTGAGGAGGTGATATTCTCAGCTGCTTCATAAGAGAGGGAAAGGTGGTTTAAGGCAAGTAAAGGTCATAATGTCATGTTATCAGTTTTTTTTTTTTTTTTTTTTTGTTTTGTTTTTTTGTCTAAGAACAAAAACATTTTATGTAGGTAAGCCAGAGACATTATGTAGAAAGCCAGAGACATAGGTGAGCACTTAATTCTTTTGAGATTGATGCAGGTTATTTGTAGAAAATACATGTTTCTGTTGTCTCCTGTTTGTTTGCTTCACATTTTTAACAGTATGATGACTTGTTCACATTTTATTTAAACCATTGGTGTCTGTGTTTTTCATTGCAGAACTCAAACCAACTTTGGAGTTAACAACACAGAAGCCTACTTGTGTGAGGAGGTGATATTCTCAGCTCGTTCATAAGAGAGGGAAAGGTGGTTTAAGGCAAGTAATGGTCATAATTTTTTTTTTTTGTTTGACTGTAAAAAAATGTTTTATGTAGAGGTTAAAAGGCCAGAGACATAAGAGAGCTTCATTCTTTTAAGATTGATGGGAATTATGTTTTAGAAAATAAATGTTACCAATGTCTACTACTGTAGTATTCTAAAGCACTGTGGTAAACAAAGACAATAAACAACCACACAATATGGTTGAAATAATAAAACAGTCTAGTTACCAATCCTTTCAGAATTGAATGCACCTCTGTTTGAAAATGGTTACATTTGAACTAAATGTTTTCTTTTTTTAAATGTTTTTCTCTTTTAGGCCACTGATGAAGAGCAGGTGGTGACTGGGATGAATGCTTGACAAAGAGGAGAAATGATCTTCCCCCAAACTGATGCAACGGTGGTTTTAAAGGAGGAGGCCACCCTGGATAATGTCAAAGATGTTGCACACCTTTGCTGAGCTGATGGTACTTCATGACTACATCAGTTATCTTAAAGAGTTTAAGGAAGTTGGCAGTGATGCATTTTCTGTATGCAGTCATGGACTATGAAACAAACCGTAAGTGTATAGTCTGTAAAAACAAAATGTCAAATGCTCGTTCTGTGTTGTTCAGTAGAAAAGTAGATAGAAAGAGATAGAAATAGAAAGAGTTCACATTCATTCATACACATGCTCACAATACTTCACACATTTGCTTGTGTTAAATGTTATAATGTCAGTGTTAATGTTGTGGTTTTATTTTTAGTTTGTGTTTTAAAAAAAAGAAGAAACTATTAACTAATTGTACAATTATTGTAAAGTAGTGTTTTTTGTACAGTAGTTTTATACAATATACAGAATTTACCAGACAAAATAGTCAGCAGATGTTCAGTGCTTCATTTATAAACTCTGTACCTGCTAATGCCATACTTTTTTCTGCATTTCTTATCACATGCATGATAATTTTGAATGTTTTCTCTTGTTGTAGTTTTTAATAAACATTTATCTTTTGATAGTCATTCTGTGTGTGTTAAAGTGATTTTACAATGGTCAAGATTTGTAGATTTAATGCCTAGCTCAATTTTGGGTTCATTTTAGCCTAGCAGTGTAGTAATTTTAAACCATAAAAAAAGCAACCCAGCATGCTGGGTCAATAATTCAACCCAACTTGCTGGGTCAAAACAACCCAGCGCTGGGTTTGTCCCTTTTTTACCCAGCGCTGGGTTGCCAAAATAACCCAAATTGGGTTGTTTTTAACCCAGCATTTTTTAGAGTGTAAGACTAAACTGAAAAGGTAAACATAAAACCGAGACATATGAACAAATACACAACTAAACAAGACATAATCCTGACATATAGTAGTCAACATTTGAAGTGGATCAAAAAAGTTCATCAAAGTTGTCCTAAGACAAGAACGGGTATTCTTTATTGTTTTAGGACAAATTTGATGAAAGGTTTTGATCCACTTCTAATGTTGACTACTGTATAAGCTACAATTAAAATTGTTTCTATAGGATCATTAGAAGAAACTGTTTGTTTAAACGAAAGAAAAAAAGGTTATTTCTAATCTGTCATGAAAATGTATTACTTTTGTAAGTTAAAAATAAAATACAAAGGACATTATAGTACAATACATTTTGTTAAACCCACTTAGCACACAGTATCTCTGGATGAATAAGAAATATTGGGCTTCAGCTTGCCTGGAGCAATACAGAACTTCATTCCTAAGTGTTTTAAAGAGAGCACTTTATCTCACATTAATATCAAGATTTTAAATATTTTGTGACTTGAGTCTTTTTTTGCAGGGCTATTAAACATCAGTGAAAAAAACAGCTGACAGAATGGCATTGCATTACTGCATAATAATGCAAGTTACTGCATTATATTGCATTCTATTACTCTTCATGTCATTTTATGTACGACTTTTATGTTCAGTAAATTTATTTAATTTTAATTCATTAATCATGAATGTATTTATAGATGGGGCAGAAAGATTGTTCATTCGTTTTACCATGGTATTTATGTAAGATAGTTTGGATGGATTTGAAAACCTGTATCGAGAGAAACTGTGATAGAAATCTGTGTAGGCCTATTTGATGTAATATTTTACTTGAAAGACGTTATCTTGGAATAGCACAGGCTATCAAAAGTGCTCTCTGTAAACCAAATTTCTTTTTATGACTGGATTATATATAAACCTTTTGATGGAAGGACTTGTACGAGTATGGTTATAAAGAAGCAGCAATTAAGATTAGACAAGTTATCTCAAGGTAGTAATGATATTATAATGTGACTATGTGCAAACACATAGGTTGTTTATTCTTGTTGCACTGAATGCATAAAAATAAACCAGTTAGTTATGGTTACATTTGTCACAGCATGTCACAGTTGATCAGGTATTTTAGCAGGTCAAGTTATTCAGTTGTTTTTACTCATTTTTTCCTCACTGTTTGGATCACAAATCCTTTGTCCACAGAAATGAATGAAACTTGGTAATACTCAAAATATCTACATAACTTTCAAAAACAAATTTTTAAGAAGTATAAAAGGTTCCTCTATGCTGATAAAGTAAGTTTTAGTGTGAAATAACATTTCAGCATTATAAATACAGAACACTTGGCAATTGGCTGTTTTTTTTTCTTTCTGTGGAATACTAGGTGGACTTATACTTTCTTTTTTAATTTCTCACACTAAATGAAGTGGCAACGTGTTTCTGATGCTTCTTTTCAGTTAAGTATAATTTTACTTAAGGTGTCAATACCACAGATGAGCTCTTCTAAAACATCTACCACATTTGTGTGGTCAGAACAGCTAAATAGGAAGTTGTTGCCAACAAATCAGAAAAGGTTTATTTAAATTAAAGAGAGAGCTATAAAAGAGAGTTGGGTGACCTAACAAGTCATTTGAGAGCATAACTCTTAAAATTAGGTTCCATCTTATTTCCAGATTGTGTGAATTCTGAGTGAGTATTTTGTCTTTTTATTAACTTTTGGTTGTTAAACAAGCCTGTGTTTCTTTAGATAACGAAAAGAAAATGTGTAAATTATGGTAAGATGTTTTTAATGCTGTTTCCATGACCCGTTTACAACTTACAACAAACTGCTACAGATTCAACATAAAATAAGTGTAATAATAGTAATAATAAAAGACATTTTATCTACTTATTTCATCTAGACATTTTATCTAGCCATATTAGCTATTTGTTTAGGAAATAAGAGTGGGCAAAATGTTAAACTAAAGCTGGTTAGAAGTAATTTAGAAATACATTAAAACTCTAACATAAATTATTGCTATTTGTATGACCACATATAAATGTAATGCTTAATAAAGTTTGATAAAGTGATAAGTGATTATAGATCTATTTTGAATAGATTCAGCTTTGTTCTGTACCACAAATGTAACTTAGTGTATAATGAGATAGTTATACTTATATTATGGTGAGTGAGACCTTTTATAAGTTTTTTTAGGTGTAGAGAATCAGGGTTGTATGAATCAGGGGGTGCTAAGGTTGGGGGAGGGGGGTGATATGAATAAAATACTCTATGAATAAAATATGTTGTCAGATTGTAATTGAAAGGATTATTGTTGCTGCTTTCCTTACACACCAGTGCATTTAACAAACTCACAGACATTGTGTATTTAACAAATGTCTTTTTTTGCTAGTAATTTATTTAAATGTCTGAAACATTATTTTTATGTGATTGAAAACACTGAATCATCATGATATAGATATAAGTTTGGGTTTCTGCATGTAGGTCATCAGTAAATGAGTGTGGCATTTAAAAGTGGTATTCGAGGCTCACTTAGTAAAACCATTCACTCAAATTCCTAAACTTTAGACTGCAGAACTCTAAACACAGTTCTCTACATTACACACATCACAAAAACTCTTTTGTTTTATTTGGGAAACACTGCTATTTAAATGCCAGACTTTTTTTACTGATGACCTACATGCAGAAATCAAAATATATAGGGGAGCGCAGGGCACAAACTAATGCGGAGTTAGTGGTAACACACATGGTTTAAATATTTCCACACATGCTAGCATAACCAAATTTATGGTATTTACTAGTTGCCATAGCAACACTATACAGAGAAAAAAGTGTGCCAAAATTCAAAAGCCTTTTGAAGATATCACTGAATTTTTATTTTACCATAGTAAAAGTAAATTTCTGGCTGAAATAAATTTTTCATCTCAGTTTTTAGTATTCATTTAAAATGAGACCAATCTGCTATTATTTGAATCTCCAATCTGTTATTTATTTAGATAATTTATTTAATTTAGCATACTGCGTCTGCTTAAGAAATGGGGAAAAACTCCTTTTTTCTCTGAGACTGAAGCCTTTTTTAATAATGCAGTGTAGCTGCATGGCCGTTGGTTCGTGCAGTGGAAAAAGACGAACCAATGGCTCGGCGGTGGAGATGCACAACCCTACGACAATGAAGCCTGCCAGAATTTGCCAAAGAGGGTGGAGTATCTGGCTATATAAGCGAGCATTTCGCCGTAGGATGTTCAGATTCTTCTCCTTCAGCGACGACTCTACATCTTCACTACGGGATTCGCTACAGCCTTCGCTCTACAATCAAGCTCGTTGTGATCAAGCCTCTTCAGCGGATCAAGACCGGTTCTTGCTCGGCTGTCTTCGCTGCCTCCTGCTGCCTTCAGCATCTCCAGCAGCTGCGGTCTCACTCGATCCCCTGTCGCCGTCCGGCAGTCCTCACTGATTATAGAGCACATTTCTACTCAGCGTTGTTCCAAATGCCGCCCCGTCACTGTCGAGCCCTGCACGCCGCAGATGGTCACAGTGAGTGCGTTTCATGTTTGGGCACTGCCCACGCTGAAGCTGCTCTCACCGAGAAGTAATGTCCTCACTGCGAGGATATAAGTCTTGCCTCTTTGTGCTCGTGGATAGCGTTCTTTTCAGAATGCGACTCCGACCCCTCGCGCCCTCTCGCTTTCTTCCTCCCAGTAGCCTGTGACGAAAAAGCAGCAGGGCAGAGGAGCTCGGCTCTCTGTGCCGAGTGAGCTCATGCAGGCTGAGACCCTGCGTGCCTCACTCTCGCCGCCTAGAGGGGATTCCCCCGTGCTTTTCTCTCACTCAGACCAGCGTCCCTCTGCGGCTGCAAGTGATCTGGTCTCTTTCGGTGGGAGTGAGAGCGATGCCATGGATGATAGCATGTCTTTGGCGGCTTCTGACGCGGAGGACCTGTCGGGCTCATCTCACGACCCTGCCTCCTGCTGTCTGCATTGTCTGAAAAGGAGTATGACAAGCTGCCTCCGCTGGATGAGTCAGTGGCCATGCATCTCTGCCTGCCCACAGCCATCGAATGGAGATGAAGGCCAACCACCTGTCTAAGCCGTGTAGGACGACTTCAGCCCTCGCTGGACAAGCCTATTCATCGGCTGGACAGGCGGCTTCGGTGCTTCACTCTATGGCGGTCCTACAGGTCTACCAGGCCAAACTCCTCAGAGGTATGGATGAGTCCGGCCCAGACCTCACAGCGTTCAAGGACCTGCGCAGCACGACCAACCTGGTGTTACGCACCACCAAGATGACAACTCAAGCGATTGGCAGGTCCATGATCAGTCTAATGGTGCTCGAACGCCACTTATGGCTGACCCTCACAGAGATCAAGGATGCGGATAAAGTTTTCTTCCTCAACTCTCCTTTCTCCCCTAATGGCCTGCTTGGACCTGCAGTTGAGGGTTTCGCCAAGCGCTTTTCTGCGGCACAGAAGTCGTCCCAAGCTATGCGGCACTTACTGCCAAACCGCTCCAGCTCATCTGCTGCTTCCAGTCGCCTCAAGCCAGCGGCATCTCAGCAGCCTTCAAAGCCTGCACCCTCAGCTGCACAGTCAGCTCCCAAGCCTGAGCCCCACCATCGCTCCCGCTTGGTCAGACACTACCCATTTCCTAAGCGCCAGGGACCCTGGCCCAAGGTAGTGCTGGACCATGTGCGGCAGGCTTCTTCCTGATATGCGGGGAAGGAAGAGAAAGTCTCGCTGGAGCCGGACCAGCCCCCAAGCTATGTTGTTTTTGCCTCCAAGCACCCCGTTCGGTTCCGGGTGCCGATGGCAATGTGTGAACCCCTGGTTTGAGCTACTTTCTCACAGATACTTCCTCCTCAGCCACCTGGATTGCCTGGGACTCAGGGTCAATTTTGCCAAGAGCGCGCTGTCTCCCAGCCAACAGATATTGTTTCTGGGAACAGTTCTCGACTCGACCCTAATGAGGGCAGTAGTCATGCCAGAACATGCACTGGCCATTCAGCAGCTGGCAGCCTCATTCAAAATAGTAGCCTTGTGCCCTCTCAAGGCTTTTCAGAAGATGCTGCGCCTCATGGCCTCTACGTCTCCAGTGCTTCAGCTTGGCATGCTTCGAATGCAGCCCCTTTAGCACTGCATGCCTGGCATCACGGACGCCTTTGTGTCAAGGTAGATCAGGCCTGCAAAGCAGCCCTAGCTCCTTGGAGGGACCATCAGTGGATGGAGCGGGGGTGTACCCCTGGACATTGTCTGCAGAAGGAACGTAGTCTCGACAGATGCTTCCAACTCAAGTTGGGGAGCTCTGTGCGATAGCAAGGCTGCTTTCGGCCACTGGTCGAAGAGAGAAAGCCGCCTTCACATCAATTGCCTGGAAATGTTGGCAGTATGTTTAGGCTTTCCTTCCTTTCTGCCAGACCTGAGGGGGCACCGCATCTTAGTCCGTTCGGACAGCTTGACAGTAGTGTCCTACATGAATCACCAGGGCAGTCTCTCCTCGAAGTGCCTCTTTATTCTGGTGGAGCGCCTCTTGGAATGGGCTTAGCTCAATTTGCATTCACTGAGAGTGACACATGTGCCGGGCAGGTTGAACCAGGGAGCAGACATGGTATCTCGAAGCAATGTCCCCCCAGATGAGTGGATGCTTCACCCCCAGATGGTTCAAAGAATTTAGCTGAACTTTGGCAGAGCAGAGGTGGACCTCTTCGCCTCAGAAGACAACTCTCATTGCCCAACCTATTTCTCGAAAAACAAGGATGCATTGGCCCACGAGTGGCCCAACCTCCTCCTTTACGCTTTTCCCCCCGTCACCTTGATTCCACAGGTCATCAGGCGAGTCAGGGATCAGAAACACAAGGTGCTGTTAGTGGCCCCCTTCTGGAGGAACCAACACTGGTTTGCACAACTATGTCAGCTGCTCTCAGCAGCACTGTGGCCCATCCCCCTGAGACGGGACCCCCTCTCTCAGGCGAACAGAACAATATGGCACCCTCAGCCCGAGATTTTGGCTCTACACCTGAATACAATCTCCCAGGCTAGAGCTCCGTCCACAAGACATCTCTATACTGTTAAATGATCTGTATTCACTGCCTGGTGTGCAGCCTGCGGTGCAGACCCAATTTCGTGTGACATATCTCTGATATTTTCCTTTCTGCAGGAGTTGCTGGAGAAGGGCCGCTCTCCCTCCACGCTCAAGGCCTATGTAGTGGCTTATAGTGGCCTATAGCCGGCCAGTCGGTAGGAAAGAACAACTTGGTTGTTCGTTTTTTGAAGGGGTCTTGGAGGCTCAATCCGCCTCGCCCCATCACCATCCCCTCCTGGGAACTGCCTACAGTACTAAGGGCCCTGAGGATCCCTCCCTTTGAGCCGCTGCAGTCCATTGACCTTTGCCCTCTGATGTTAAAGACCACTCTGCTACTAGCACTAGCGTCTGTAAAACATATGGGTGACCTACAGGTGCTTTTGGTGAACTCCACCTGTCTGGAATTTGGGCCCAATGACTCCAAAGTCGTCCTAAAGCCAAGGCAGGTCTATGTTCCTAAAGTGCTCTTGACTCCGTTCAGAGCCCAGGTGATCACTCTCTTGGCACTTCTTCCTATTGAGCAAGACCAGGACTTTAATCTTCTCTGCCCTGTTAGGGCTTTGAGGACTTATATCGAGCCCTCCGCTTCATTTAGACAATCGGAGCAGCTGTTTGTATGCTTCGGTGGCCATACCAAAGGGCTTCCGGTCACGAAGCAGAGGCTATTCAAATGGATAGTCGAGGCTATTGTGCTGGCATACTCATCATTGGGCCTGCAATGCCCCATAGGAGTAAAGGCTCACTTGATTAGAGGCGTCGCCTCGTCCTGGGCCTGGTCTTGTGGTGTGTCTATTGCAGAAATTTGTGCCGCGGCCGGCTGGGCCTCGCTGTCCACATATGCCAGATTTTATAGTCTGGATGTCCCAGCCTTACAGGCTCTCTGTATAAGTTGGACTTATTCTTACAAATCCAGTACTCCATTTCTGTACGCTCTTGGACCTCAGCATGACAACTCAGTCATCACTTCAGTCGAAGTAACCTGACCGCTGAGCCATTGGTTTGTCTTTTTCCACTGCACGAACCAACGGCCGTGCAGTTACACTGCGTTATTAAAAAAAAGGCTTTTCACCATAGCGTCTTACGCAGATGCAGTACTTGTTCCCGTATCTCAGGGATTCTATGGATTTTAAAAAGAAACCACAAGAAACAGGTGAATAAAGACTGACAATCGATTTTTAATGTTGAGAAATTATTATTTGAAGAAATGTAAAGCATTTTAGTTTGTTTATGTGTCTTGTGTTCTGTGTTTGGAGGGAGGGGAGTGTTTTTTTGAATGTCTGTATGTGTTTTATCTATTTGCGCACATTGTTTTGAACTATACTGTGTAGCTGTTTTGCGATCAGGGCCATCCCACGCATGGTTGCGATGTGTTCATTGTGAACCTCAAAAATTAGATTTTTTTTTTTATTCTTAAAAACGCCATTATTTTATTTGAAAAAGTTAATCATTTTTATTCATATAAAATAAAATTAAAACATAACAAACATAATAAAATTCATATTTTATTTTGTTGTGTATATTTTTTTCATTCGATCAGATAACATTTTAAGCTGTCATATGGTCATGTTACAATGTGCCCCACCTACGGGGCATGTTGTCACTTTTCACTCCCTATCTTTTGAGGTAAATAACGAAAAACGGATACACTGTAATTATGAAACAAAGCGACATATTTGTACTAGACAAGTGTGAAATTAATGTGGATAAAAAATTATACTCTGAACCCCATGTGGATTTTCACAAACATTATTTGACATTCAAAAAGTGTTAGGTTGTGCCCCGCGCTCCCCTATGCACCCACACACACGGACACAGAATATGCATACAAGCCAGAAAGTCAACTTTATTTCTGAAGTGCTTTATACAGATCGTTTCACAGCAGCTTCACAATAGAATCAAACTGACATTCTGCTGTAAAGCAGGTCTAACAGGTCAATAATGTCGTTACACAGCTTAAGTCAGTTCAGTATTGATTCAGTTCAGTTGCATAACTGTGAAAAAGTAGTCAGTTACATATACAGTTTGTATGTGCACATGTATGTATGTGTGAGTGCTATGACAAACTTCACTGCACTCTGAACAAGGAAAAGAGACACTAGAGTAGTGTTTTACATTTTTCACATCTGTGTGTAGTTTGGCTTGTATTTGGCTAATTATTTTATGTTAGTGTATAGAGATACTATGCAAAAATATTTTTTTTTGAAGAGTTATAGTTTTGAAAGAAGTGTTTGCTTTTGCAAGATGTGTGTGACATTTTCCATGTTGTGTGTGTATTTTGTGTGAAGAGTTTTGAAATGCAGACAGTTTCAAAAATTGTGTAAGCATTAAAAAAAAAAACTGTTAAAATAGTGTTTCCCAAATAAAACAAAATAGTTGTTAGTTTTGAATGATGTGTGTAAATAAAATATAATAACACATGAAATTGGGGATAGACACATTTGTGTCATTTGTGCAGAGGTGTTTACACAAGATATTAGCTACTATTACTGTTATTCAAAAAACTATAGTTTTGAATGTACAGTATGTCTAATGCAAAAACGATTTACAACACCAAAACTGTTTTTGTTTTTTAGCTCTTATCCATGATGAAAGTTTTAATCGCCTTGTTGGTTGTGGTGTTAGTGGATGTGGTCGCGTCATGGTGTAAGTAACATGTATTTAAAACTATAATTAAAACATAAGATGTTTAAATGTACTCTACAAAGTGAACTAAATCAAGTTAAATTGTGACAAATCTGTGACAAAAGTTGTCTGTGTAAAGGCAATTAAGAGAATTGTTTCTAAACACGTCACGCTTGAGGCAAGGAGGAAGTGAGGATCTAATGCAGCACAATTTATTAATAAAAATAATAAAGGAATCCAAACAAGGCAAAGACCGCGCAACAGTACATAAAGTAAAACAAAGACTAAAACACAGGTGGAGCTAATTAACTTCTATAGAAACAAATGAGGGTGCAAACCAGGGGCACATTCAAGCTCAAACCGGTGCACAACATTTTGCTATGGTTTCCAGTTTAAACAACATGTTTAGCAAGTTACGTTTTCTCCTGTTTTGTGGGTGTGTCAAACATGTCATCCCAATCAGCAGCAACATATATATAAACCCACATATATATATATAAAAAGACACTGATTAATGTAACATTAAAAATACTATACATATTTATAGATTTTGCTATGTATTGTCGAGTGACACTTTAATAAACTTTTCTATCTGAGCTTCTCTCTGATCATATAATGGTAAATATTACAATAACAGCACAACAACAGTGATCAGCAGTAATGAAAAGCCTAATACTCACAATAAAAATAATAAGGTAATATAGATCATAACATAGTCTCGGAGGTAAGTGCACTATCCTTCACCTGAAATGTTTGTCTTCTCATCCTGAAATGCGAGGCAAATGTTGGATCACAGTAATTAGGAACCACAGTTTCCACAAATCCCTTCACTCGATTGGGATGTTCTCTTTTATTCTGGATGGCAAGGGCAGTGACTGTAACATCAAGCATATTTTGCAGTATTAAACACGTATTTATACCGATTTCATCAGGCTCCAAAAATTCTTTAAAAAGAACACAAAGAATGGCCTTCTCAGCTGCCATAGTTGCAACTCTTGCGTCATCAGAACAGGGCGTTCAATGCACCACCGTTTCCATTTAAAAAAACATTTCGCAAGGCAGATAGCACAGGGTATGGGAGGAAACAGGAACTAAAACACAGGAAACCTACACAGAAACAATGGAACAGAAAACAACGTAAGAGTCCCTAAAATATGGGGAAAAACAAGACAGGAATGTAACACATTATAAATGTTAGAAATCTATTGCTGGAAGCACATTAAAAAGACTGTGAACTATGTATTACTGAATTGTGGAGTTGGTGCAATTACTCTGTTCATGTGATTAATTCAAGTAAGTGTGAACACTGCCATCCGAACCCTGGTGTGCACCAAACAAGTGCACCGAGACCACTAAAATGGTCCACTTCCAAATGAAATATGAACGCAACATGGACCAAATACTACTAAATGAACCAAAAATAGAAAGAAATGACAAGATGCGACGCTCTGCGACATGATTTCACGAAGGGAACAAGCAGTGTATCCAAAACAAAATGAGCAGAGGGCAAACGTGGAGCAACAAAGAGGTAATGTGCCTTTTTTGAGCTCTTTGTGAGTTCGCAGGTGGTGAAAATAAAATCACATACACACAACGAGTGTGCTCAGTCCAGCAGACAGCATTTGGTGTATTAGACTTAAAGCAGTGCTGAGCAGACCAATCTTTAAATGGGTACTTTAATGCCATACATCCAGGTCAATATCACCTAGAGTGTCTTTCAAGCCTTACAATACTCAAAAATATGGCCAAAAATATCGGCACACTTGCAATTCTGTCAGAAAATGCAACACTCTCAGAAAATTGTTCCAACTGCAAATGTTTTGGCATTCATATGCTTATTGTTTTTGTTTGCACTGCAACAACACAGAAAGACAACAACAACAACAACAACAACAACAACAACAAAAAAAAACAGAGAAGAAAAGTCAAACTTGACAAAATTTCACACAGAACTCAAAAATGGACTGGACAAAATTATTGGCAACTTGTCAAAATTGTAAGAAATAACTGCTTTTCAAGCAGGTGATGCTCCTGTAATTTGTATTTAGACACACCTGTGGCAAGTAACAGATGCGGGCAATATCGTAATCATACTCACCACTTAAATGGAGAAAAGTTGACTCAACTCTTGTGTTGTGTGTCACACTGAGCGTGGAGAAAAGAAGCGTAAAGAGTTGTCTGTGGATTTGAGAGAAAAAAATTGTGGAAGAACATGGACAATCTCAAGACTACAAGTCCATCTCCAGAGATCTTAATGTTTCTGTGTCCACTGTGTGCAATATCATCAAGATGTTTACAGCCTATGGCACTGTAGTTAACCTCCCTGGACATGGATGGAAGAGCAAAATTAATAAAAAATTTAAACGAAGGATTGTTCGAATGGTGGATAAAGAACTCCAATTAACTTCCAAACAAATTCAAGCTGATCTGGAGACACAGGGTACAACAGTGTCAGCTCGCACTATCTATTGCCATCTGAATGAAAAGGGACGCTATGGTAGGAGACCCAGGAGGACACCACTGCATAAAAAGCAAGTCTGGAGTTTGCAAAAACTCAAAACTTGACAAAACCACAATGCTTCTGGGAGAATGTACTTTGGACAGATGAGACAAAAGCAGAGCTTTTTGGTAAAGGACATCGTGGCACTGTTTACAGAAAAAGAAATTAGGCCTTCAAAGAAAAGAACATAGTCCCTACAGTCAAACATGGTGGAGGTTCAAAGATGTTTTGGGGTTGCTTTGCTGCTTCTGGCACTGGATGCCTTGACTGTGTGAACGGTATCATGAAATCTGATGATTACCACAGAATTTTGGGGCGCAACGTAGTGGCCAGTGTCAGAAAGCTGCATCTCCACCGGAGGTCATGGGTCTTCCAGCAGGACAATGACCCAAAACACACTTCAAAAAACACTCAGAAATGGTTACAAACTGTTACTCTTCAAGCACTGGAGAGTTCTGAAATGACCAGCAATGAGTCCAGATCTGAATCCCATAGAACACCTGTGGAGAAATCTCAAAACAGCAGCTGGGAGAAGGCATCCTTCAAATCTGAATGACCTGGAGCAGTTTGCAAAAGAAGAGTGGTCCAAAATTCCAGTAGAGAGGTGTAAGCAACTCATTCATGATTAAAGGAAGCGATTGATTTCAGGAGACTCAGGAGACTGGTATGGTGTAGAGCTTGCTATAGCGCTTCTCCCTTAGGGTGATTATGCTTCTTCAGTTCAGTAAAGCCGCTTTTCCACTATCGGGCCGAACCGTTCTCTTTGCTTAACCGTTCCATTCCGTGCCGATCCGGGCCAGTCAGCACGGATATGGTTTCATTTTCCACTGTGGTGCTGATAAAACGGAACTCTTTGAAAAGTTAACACAAATGCTTCAGTCGTTGCTTTGGTAATAGCAGTTGTAATATAAACAGCGATATGGACGATGATCAGATATTTCTGTTTTTGAGACTATTTCGTTAAATAACAGAAAAAAAGGACACAACTCTTGGCGCAAAAAATATAATAAACAGAAGGCGACGACAGGTATAACGTTACCAACAAATGCTGAGGGGATATGCATACCAACGGAGACGGACACAGAAGGTAAAACTTTCTTAAAAACACCACATTTATTGACAGTATTAATGCATGAGCTATGAACGCAGCGTAACAGCCGTTTACTTGGCTGTTTAACAAATAGCGCTCTTTCGCTTAGCACACACATTCTATCAGCACGGTTTGGCACGGTTGTCTAACTGTGCCGAGAATTCCGGGCCGAGAATGGTTTGTAATCGTGCCGTGCCATACCAGGCTCAGATGGAAACACAACTGGAACCGTACCTGACCGTTCTATGAACTGTTCAGCCCGATAGTGGAAAAGCGGCTTAAGTCTCCCCAGGTGAACCCTGAACTACTCCTTCCATCATTCTAGCACATTTCACGTAGCCAAGTTCGGCGGAGGAACTTGCTATTAGAACCCAATACAAGGTAGGTTGCCACATGTGAACTCTTGTATTGGGTTGGTGCTCCACATGTAGTGGCTCCTCATGCGGCCCCATGTGTGCATTTTCCACCTATATTCCCTTGAGATGCTGTGTTTCCCCTGAGACAGGCTCTGTCTCTAGGTTCTGAGTTTTGGTAGTCTCTCCTTATGTGGAGCCCACCTCAGAATCCTCCCTATGTAGCACTCCCTCTGTGAATCCTTAGGTGGTTTTTCACATGTTACCTCCCTTTCGGGTAGGATGTGATTTCCGTGGTGGCTTCCCTCCCTCGGGAGGAACAGCCACCGTCCCAGCGTTCTTGCTAAGATTCTCAGCCGTTTTCTACTGTTTTTTACTACGAGGAAAGGCTCTGGCTGAAGGACCTCTGCCTTATGGCGGCTCTTCAGTAGAGAGCAGGTCAAGTTCTTGGGCATTGGAAGGTGGCAAATGGTGAGGTGCATTTACTCCACATGTTGGCTTGTTGATATGTCCAGCAGTTGTGGCATGTTGTTATAGGGACCCCTAGTGTCATACACTCGACACAACGCTGGAGTGAACAACGGATAGAGAACGTCTTGGTTACGTATGGTAACCCTCGTTTCCTGATGGAGGGAACAGCGACATTGTGTCCCTCATGCCACAACTCCGGATTGCCTCTGGGTGGGTTGAGACGCTCTGGACTCCTCAGAACAGAACAAGTGAGCAAATGCCACACTGGCTTATTTATACCCAGATGCCCGGGGCGTGGCCAGCTATGCAAATTCTGCACACCCAATTTCACTGGCCTTTTCTCAAAGTTGTCAGAGGTGTTTGGGCTCCCAAGAGTGACCCCTAGTGTACGACACAACATCTCCATTCCCTCCATCAGGGAACGAGGGTTACCATACGTAACCAAGACGTTTCAGTGAGTTTGAGATCCATAAAGCCACTGCCACATTAATAACTTTTAAACATACACTGTAAAAAATTATGTGTTTGTTTAACTCAAAAAAGTAAGTAACCTGGTTGCTTTAAAATTTTGAGCTAATTGAAAATAAGAATTTCAGTTATTACAAAGTTATTACAAAGATAGTGATTTTGTTGTTTCACCTAATATTTTGTTCTAAGAATTAAAGATTATTTGTTAAACTTTTTTTGTTGTCATAACTTTATATGAAATATTGTATCAACTTATTCAAGCAATCAAGAGGTAAAACTTTCAAAGTAAACTTTTAAATTTTAGTTTACTCAACTACTGTAACAACCCTTGGACTGTTTATGTTGGTTTTTCCCTGCTGTGCCCATATTTGGTTCTTCCTGCCCTTGTTGTGTCCTAATTGGTTTACTCACTTCACCTGTTTGTGTCTCATTAGCCACCCTTTATAAGTTGTATTCAGTTCTGTGTCTGTGTCCGATCTTGAGGTTACTTTGATGTGTGTTCACCTGCCTTTCTTGGATTTACCAATTTGGATTTATTATAAGACCTATCGTGTAATTCTCGTCTTTGTGCGCTTCTTTATACACACACGTGACAACTACATAGTTTGTTATAACAATTACCTAAAAAGTTTACATGGTTGCCTTAAAATTATGAGTTCAATAAACTTCAATAAACACAAGTTAACATGACAAAAGCTTTTTTTATTAACTAATTATCATGGCATAATAGAGAGCATAACAAAAAAACTTTAATTTAAACATTCATGTTTCTTAAAACTTTCCCATATTAACACTGCACTGTTTGAAAAATATATAGGCTGTATATATTAAGTGTACATGAATGTGAAAATAACTGCTTGAATGAAAACATAAAAATACAAAGCAAACAATTTTGCCTTTACAGTTTTTTAAAAATGCTCACACAGTTTTTGAAACTATTTGAAACCATTTCTCAAAACCACAAAACACACACACACACACAACATGCAAAACACCACACACATCTTGCAAAAGCGAACACTTCTTTCAAAACTATTTTAACTCTTCTAAAAATAGTATTTTTGCATAACTCTACAAACTAACATAAAATAATTTGCCACATATACGCCAAACACAGATGTGAAAAATATAAAACGCTACTCTCATGTGTCTTTTCCTTGTTCAAAGTGCAGTGGAGTTTGTCATAGCACTCACACATACATGCATATGCACATATACACTATTATAGTATAATTAACTACTATTATAATATTAATACACTATTATAATATTATACAGTTTTCATGTACAACAACTGACTCATTTTACACAATTATGACGTTACTGACTTGTTAGAGCTGCTTTACAGCAGAATGTGAATTTGATACTATTGTAAAGCTGCTGTGAAACAATCTATACTATATAAAACATTTTAGAAATAAAGTTGACTGGCTTGTATGTATATTCAGTCTGTGTGTGTGTGTATATATATATATATATATATCAGAAATGAAAGGGGGTAAAAATAACGTCTTTTTCAAAACACTGCATGTAGTTCATCAGTAAATGAGTGTGGCATTTACAGTTTTTTAAACATGCTTTGACATAAAAAAGTGGTATTCGACGCTCACCATTCATTCACATTCCTAATATTTAGACCAAGTCTGCAAAACTACAAGCAATTTACAGATTACAGTTTGCCTTTGTCACATAAATGCATATTTGCTGGTTGCAAGAATTTACAAGGGCGCTTGGCCTCCTTATTTAAATTAAGCATATATGTCAACTTATTCTACTAACCCTAAACCTAACCTAACAGTCTGCTCTGAGAGTTAGTAGACATGCAGTTGTAAATTAATGAGAAGTAGTTGACATGTAGTTGAAAAGTTACTTATAGTTAGTAGAATGTCTAAAGTGGACTATCAAAATAAAGTGTAACCACACATTTTTCTGTGTTATGATAAACTCAGAACACATTTTTGATATTGCTTTACATGGACTTTAACCTGATAACTGGGAGGCAAACAAAACAATAAGATCCAGGGTGTGGTTCAGTATGTGGGGGTGGGGGAGCTGTACTTGTATTGGGTTATGCATTTAAACTTTAACCTATCTACTGAATTTCTACTGTTTTTTTTTTTAATCCAACAGGTACTTGTAACACTATGAAATGGGCCAGATGTGATGGAGATACCTCATGCCAGTGCACTCTTCAATTTTCTAATGTCTACAAGCAACCGACTGATTGTGCAAAATGTGAGGGTTTTTTTTGACATCCTTACTAAAATGTTATTAAAATTGTTTTTCAAAAGTCTAAACTGGTTTCCTTACTTAACTGGTCTCCCAGTCTGGTTTTAGAGGTGTTTTGGTAACTCTACCTAAACTAGCTGAGCTTCAGTTTCCCTGGCTCGTACCAACAAACCGGGATGGGTTTAAGGCGTTTTGTTCCTCCCATCAAGTTTTCATTTCTCCCTCCCCACAGTGGTTCCCAAGTGCTTCATCATGAAGGCAGAGATGTATCGCGTCAGGAACAACTTGTCCACAAGATTGATTGGTGGGAAGCCGGTAGAAACTGCCTTTGTGGACAATGACGGTATCTATGATCCAGAGTGCGAGAATGATGGGAAGTTCAAGGCTGTCCAATGTAACGGCACTGAAGTGTGCTGGTGCGTCAACAGTGCTGGTGTGCGCAGAAGTGACAAGGGAGACAAAAACATCAAGTGTGAGCATGCAGAGACCTAGTGAGTGCACTTTGCAAAGTTGTTAACAGGATGTTCTTCTGACTGACACACCTATGGTGTGAAGAGTGGCTGGAACAGTACTGCTGTTTGTGGAAAGAGGCAAGACTTGTACATTCTGACAATGCCATGTTTTCTTCTCTAGTTGGGTTCGTCTGGAACTGAAGCATAAGGATGTGACCGCTGCTCTCGATGCAACCAAATTGAAGATGTATGTTACAATTGATTTTTAGGGTCTTGCTGGAACATGTGTACTAGAAAGCTTTGCTTATGTCCTGTTTTGCTGATGTTACTCTATGTTTGCAGTGGGATTCAGAATGCTCTACTGGAACGTTACGAGTTGGACAAGAAATTTGTGTCGGAAGTAAAGGTAAGTTTACTTTTGTTATCCAACCCTTTAGCTTGGTACTTGTGAATCAGGACCTCACAACCCACCTCCTTTTTTCCAGTATGACAAAGATGGCCGTCTCATTGTTGTGGATGTCAAAAAGCCTATGGAAGACCGTACTACAGACCTGGCCCTCACGACTTACTACATGGAGAAGGATGTGAGTCTTGTTACAGTTTCTCATAATTGTAATGCCTGATTTATATTTTGTAACTCGTGGGATAAATTGTTTTTGTTTTCATAGGTCAAAGTTCTGCCTCTCTTTGTAAACCCCCAAATATTTGAAGTCAATGTTGAGGAATCAAAAGTGTACATGGAGAACATCCTGGTCTACTATGTAGATGATAAGGCACCCACCTTCACCATGCAGAGGCTGACTGCTGGCATCATTGCTTTCTTTGTGGTGGTCAGCTTGATTGTGCTTATAGGAGTTCTGGTGAGTCCTGTATATTTTTGGTGTTTCATTTAACTTAAAGTGTGCTAGTAGCCTAACTGTTGTTGTTCCTCCTATTTTAGGTCCTTTTCACATGGCGATGGAAGGCCAATTACAGTAAAGCGCAGGTTAGCTTTACTTTACTTCAGTATGTGTGCTACTTCCCCAAAAGGAAGCAAGTATTTGTATTTTAACACATTCCCTTCTGTTCTTGCAGGCTAGAAAGATGGACACCATGTCTTATTGTCTTATAGCTATGAATGACGTCTCATGTAATTGAGTCTGACACTGGGATGTGCCCCGTGATGAAGCTTAGACCTGCGGTACAATTGCTTGTGACATTTTAACATTAGAGAAATTAAGTGTCTGTTACATGCGGAGTATAGTTTTTTTTTAATGTTTCTGTTACATTTTTGCTATTTAATTAGGTCTCATTTTCAATTGGATCAAAATTTTAACACTGTACAGTTTAGGACTAATAATTTTTTTTTTTTCTGTTAAGTTCTTAAAATTCTGGCATGGTAGTCTTACTAAATCAAAATCCTTTTAACTAGAGAGCTTTATTGGTTTTGTTAAATAAAAAGGACCATCTTAGCACAAAACAACTTGTTTGGAAATGCATGATTTGTCCTTTTCAGCCCAAGGCGAGCAGTTGAGCTGCACCTGTTCTGTACAATATTTTTAAAAAGGTGGAAACAGTAATCAGAGAAAAGTGAAATCACTTTTTACACCAAACTCAATATGAAACGGTACTTTTCTTAACCTGCCTTTTTAAGATAGTTTGTATTTACCTGTGTGGGAAAGATTGTTCATTTGTTTAACATTTGTGTTTACGTAAGTCTGAATGGATTTGGAAACCTATATGAGAGAAACTTAGAGATTGAAATCTGTGTATTTCATGTAATATTTTACTTGACAGATGTTACTTTGAAACATGTGCTCTTTGTAAACTCAATTTGTTTTTATGACTGGCTTACATGTACACCTTTTGAGGGAAAGATACGTACTATGGTTATAAAGAAGCAGCAATAATGTGGGATTAGGAGTTATCTCAAACATTAATTATGCTATAAAGTGACTGTGCAAACACATGTGTTGTTTGTTCTTATTGCACTGAATGAATGAAAAGAAACCAATTACATTATTGTTAAATTTGCCTGTCAATAGCCTTTTTTTGTTTACACAGAACTTCAATATAGTGTTCATTGATATATATATATATATATATATATAGTGTTTGTTTATATGTAGCACTGATTGGCTACGGTAATACCCGTTGTTCGTTTGTTTGTTTTTTTACTGTAAATAATAAAATGTTTACTAGACCAAGAAAAATGTAAGGCAATAAAGCACATTAACGTCCTGTCATAACACTCCCAAGCCAACTGGCAACTGTCCTGCCCAAGGGGCTAATGTTTGGCAGCTGAATTCAATGTAGCCTGATTTAGCTAATCAAGCAAATAGTTACTCATTTTAAAGATATTACACATTTGAAATATGCTGACGTAAGCTGTCAATAGTTACCAAGTTTGGGAACTGTAGCCTACTCGCATACCTGTAGAGCTTCTTTGACCAGCAGATGTCCCCAGTGCGGTGTTTCAATCCGCTCCAAGGGACTACTTGCATGGAGCCTCGTGACGCACTTCCGTTTTTGGAACCTTACGGCTCAGTTATTTCCGGTTATGTACATGTTCAGTACGCTGTAATAATTTAGTTGACTTAAACGCCTAATAAAATGAGAGTTCGCGGGATGATTTGAAATTCGGAAGTTTTCATTGACAGCAGAAGACATATTCTGATGATTACTGTGTACAGATTTTTCCAAACTCAACGGAACGTGAAGTTTTAATCCACATAAACCGATCTGAGAAAGCGGTGGCTAATAATCATACGTTAATCTGTATTAAATATATATCACTATTCTGTGTCATATTCTGTCATCATTTCACTGTATGAATATTGAATATTCAATAGTCGCACTGTTAAAAATTACTTAAATGTTTACTTCATTAAATAAGGCAGTTACCGCACATTCATTCAGCCATTTTAAACAAAGGAATAAACAGTATCGAAATAAGAGCACCAGCGCACACAAACAAATTAGCAATAGTTTTACTACAAATAAAACCAAAAATTACAACTTAAGTTAAACCATATAACCACAAATTAACTCGGGTTGTACTACACTGTCCATAGTTTAACGATGGTAGGCTATTTGTAATAAAAGTCTTGTTATACAAATGGTAAATACGGGCAAAAAAAAAAAACATTAAGTTAAACTCATTTAAAACTGTGTTTCATCAGGTATGAAATATGATCAGTAAAAGAAAAATACTTTTTTGAGAATGCGGCAGATTAGTGGGGAAATATATTTATTTATTATTCAGAATGCGCATACGGAAGTGAAATATATTTATAGTAACATTTCAGCAGGTTAAAGATGATTCATGTTAATAATAATTAATAATTACAATAATTATAATACAAAGTGAAATCATATTTGGATCGTTTTGATGTCGTTCGTGGTTCAGGTATATCTCCATAACTTTTCAAAAAAACATTTTTTTTAAGTATAAAAAGTTCCCCTACTAGTTGCCCTGAGCAACAAAACAGAAAACATCTCCGTGTGCCCGCGTCGCACAACCACAGCGCCGGAAGTAGAGCTACTGTAGAAATATTATAGTGTGGCCAAAAGTCTACCACGTCTTAAAAGTGTGAAATAACCCTTTCAGGCAGAACCTATAGTTTTCCTGGTGAAATATGTTGAACTAGGCGGATTTATACTTTCTTTGTTAAATTTCTAACATAAAATGAAACGGCAAAGTGTTTATCATGCTTCCGTTCAGTTAAGCATCATTTTACTTCTAGTGAGATGTCAGTACCACAGATGAGCTCTTCTAAACCACATCTAAATTTTGTGTGGTCAGAACAGCTAAATAGGAAGTTGCTGCCGACAAAATTAAATTAAAGAGAGAGGGTGATGACCTAAAAAGTTACTCTTAAAATTAGATTCCATCTTATTTCCAGATCGTGTGAATTCTCAGTGAGTATATTGTCTTTCAGTTGAGTTTTGGTTGTTAAACAACGCTACGTTTCTTTAGATAAAGAAAAATGTTTAAATTATGTTTTTATAGTTCTGTTTCCATTTACAGATATTAAGCAGTTAAGAAACTGCTACGGAATTAATGTAAATGATGTGTAATAATAGTAATAATAAAACATTTTATAGCTATTTCATCTAGACATTTTATCTAGGCATATATTAGCTATTTGCTTAAACAATAACTGGGGGAAAATAATCTTTAACTAAAGCTGACTAGAAATCATTTTAGAAATACATTAAAACGATAACACAAATAATTGCTTTTAAACTTTGAATAGCTTTTGAATAGATTCACCTTACTATATGTGAATCTATGAGTGATATCTTTTGTAATTTTTTTTTTTTTTTACACTGCCCTCAAAAAGTTTGGAAAACACCCCTGGCAAAGTGTGGTTTTGGACGATATGAGCATAAATCCTTATCATTTTTTGGTGCAAATACATTAAAGTAACTTGACATTATCATTGAAGACCAGCAATAATCATTTTTATTTTGATTACATAATAGTGGCAATATATACATGTCAAAGTCAGACATGCCCCTTTGCCAGCTGTGATGCCTGGTTACTGCTTTAAACTTGGCCCAGGTTTTTAAAAGATTTTTGGGTCAGCACACCTTAATAGCTTCAATTGGTTGCCAATTAAGTTTACAATACAATGAATTTAGGCCCAGATTACACAAAGCTGTAATAGCTGCTAATGGTGGATATTTTGATGAATTGAAAGTTTTTTCTATGTATAAACTGTTTATGTAATAAAATATGTTTTCGTAGTTTGTGTTGTCCCTTGTCAGTGCAAAATTATCACAAATTAAAAAGGATTCATGCCAGTATTGTCCAAAACCCCCACTTTTCTAGGGCGTTTCCAAACTTTTGAAGGGCAGTGTAAGTGTAGAGAAATAACAAGGTTAAATTGAGGAAATATTAGAATTGCTAACAACTAACAATATCGAAATTATGACCTGTGAAGTCTGTTGATACTGTAGCATCTATGGACAAGTCACACCTTAACTGAAATCTTGGACATTTGAAAATGTAACACAGGGTGTAGTCACAAAATATCAGACACAGTTTCACTGCAGGGAAACATATAAGTGCGCCACCAAGTGGAGATATGGAAAAACAACAAATAGAAACAACATTAAAACATTCAGTTGTCAGTATCACATATTTTCGTTCAAATATAAGCAGACATCTTGAAAAGTTTAATGAAGGAGAGTGTGATAAATAGGCAGCAAATTTAAATTTGACTCTAGATATTACCTGTGCTCAGTTTAGACGTAAACATCTTTACATTAGGAGGTTTTACAACCACAGAGCTACATGTAAGTGTGATTTCAGATCCAAAGCCACTGGCACATCAAAAACTTCAAAACATATGTTTGAGCCTAAAATAGAAGGAACAACAAAGCAAGCATAATCCCAGATATGAAATTGTCTACGAGATGTTGTTAGAGATACTACAGAGAGTCTGACGTCAGTTTCGATGTTGTTGTGGGTATCAGTCTGGAAGGGTGTGTCCATTTCGCAAATTGCTCAGCTTTGACAGCGCTCTGCTTCTCATGAGGTCATGGCACTTGTGGGCTTATACGTAGAGCGTTGAAATTTTCGACGCAAACGAAAATACAGCACAACTTCCGGAGAAGCTTCCAGTTTTGTTTAAAATCTAAACATGTATAACATAGTATCAAAATGTCCTGATTGTGAAATGCTTAGAAAGTATGGCTGGGGGTTGGGCCACTTCTGTCCAAACTTGTTCACCTGGTTTTTGCTGCATTCTTTGAGAAACACATACAAAGAGACGAGAGAGAGAAAAGAGTGTTGATGTCTAGCTGAATGACCTAAAACACTGAATGTCTCATTAATAACCATTAACACTGTTGTATGTGTCCCTGACATATTATTCTGACCTATCTTCTTTTGACTGACATTTTAGCAGCATGACCTATGTTTATGTTGCTAATATATAAATAAACATTAACAGGGGAAACCCACACTTTTTTGCAATATGTGACCCTGGACCACAAAACCAGTCTTATGTTGCATGGTTATAATCGTAGCAATAGCCAGAAATACATTGGATGGGTCAAATTTATTGATTTTCCTTTTTTATTGCCAAAAATCATTAGGATATTATGTAAAGATCATGTTCCATGAAGATATTTTGTGAATTTTCCACTGTAAATATACCAAAACTTAATTTTTAATTAGTAATATGCATTGCTATGAACTTAATTTGGACAACTTTAAAGGTGATTTTCTCAGTATTTTGATTTTTTTGCACCCTCAGATTCCAGATTTTCAAATAGTTGTATCTCAGCCAAATATTGTCCTTTTCAAACAAACCATACAGCAACGGAAAGCTTATTTAACTTTATTCAACTTTCAGATGATGTGTAAATGTCAATTTCGAGAAATTTACACTTATGGCTGGTTTTGTGGTCCAGGGTCACATATGTGGTTCAAAATGTTATGATATTCCCACATGTACCAACTATAAATGCAAGTGGTTTAAAATGCTGCTTATGAATTTATTGTGGTAATTAATCTATTATTGTCATGTGCCATAATACACCCAAACCCTCATTTCGTTATAATCACTTTAATTCGAAATGTTAAACAGATAGAAAACAATAGAATTCAAACAGCAAATAAAACTGGAAACAAATATAGAATATAAACATAAAACATCCTAACAGTTATAAAAGATAACATGCATATTAGTCACTTTTAAATGTTTATATGCTGTCCCTATTTGTTCAAACTCCCTTATGGTCAGGCATTTCTATTTTTTCTTTTTTTTCTTTTCTTTTCTTTTCTTTTCTTTTCTTTTCTTTTGTTTTTAAATAAAAAGCTCATATGAATATTTTACGTCACACTGAGCAAGAGAATATTTGATTCTAATGTAGATACCAGTCCTGTCATTTAAAATGTATTAACAAATATTTAAATGCAATATAAGATCACAGATTCTTGAGTAGTGGGACAAAACAGGGTGAAATATTGAAAAAAGTAAAATAAAACCTTGTATTCAGACTGTATTTTACATGTACTAAGCTACTGAGCTATATGCTACCTACAGTGATTCAACCTCCCAACTTTTCTCTTTTTTATCAAAATGTCATTTTCACCTTAGACTGCATGTGTAATATAATTTAAACATTATCTTTAACAGCAATCAAGATGTTTTTAACATTTCAAAACACATTCTCATGTAGCGGACAGATGATACTTTCATATGTGACCAAAAATTCCACAACATCATAATCAAATATTATCTAAATATTCATCTGATGGAGGTGAAAGACCTGACAGAATTGACACATCTGATGGTGGTGATGAAAACCTGAATTTGTATTCATTTTACCTATCAAATACACTGAATCAATTAATTACTGTATTAAAACAAACACAACAAAAAGTGACTATGTTATTGTTTATTAAGCTTTTATTCAAGATTCACACTGAAGTATTTTGATATATCATTGGAACACAAATGATCTATTTTCTCTCATCTCTGAACAGTAACAAACAGTTAAATGAATAAATAAAACAATTAGTTGTTATCTCTATCCATTTACTTTAACCAGGATCGTAATATTCACATTTAAACATCTTAACAAATGATCCAAAAATGATCAGAACACATATGATCAGAATACAAATGAACTGTATTATGTATAGATTTGTTGTATACAATGTTTTGTGTTCCTTCAGCCTTATGCTGCTTGAATCTTATGTTTCTTCAACCCTAACTCTGCTGGAAGTGGTGACTATCAGTTCACAAAAGCAGTATATGCTGTCAGGTCATATTTAGTATTATACATTATTAGAAAAAATTATACACTATTTTATATTTAATATAATTAAAAATGACCTGAAAACCAGAAAAATATGATGACCTGACGTTGAATGTCAACTCCATCAGACAAAAAATCTTATAGTGGCGACATTTGACAGTGTTGACAAATTTGGCATTTCTTTCACAAAACAAATGGAGTTCATGTTTAACCTTTTCTCTCTCTCTCTCTCTGCCAATAGATGCCAATAGAATAAAACGATCTAAACGTTTCAAATGATTTCCTCAGAAATTGGAGGATGGTGTTGCCATATCATGGTTGTGACACAGGAAATATTAACATTAGGGTTTAAAATATTCTAAAACTATAAAACTTTCCAGAGCCTAACGTTGATATACTCTACAGAGGTGGAATGTGGCAAGGGGGTCCATTAGAGTGACAGCTGCCCCTGATATTCACTTTTTTGATATTCAATTTTTATTATTATTATTATTTATAAGAATGTCTGACAGTGTTGACAAAAAGTGGGGACACAACTCTGAAACCTTATGAAACACACATGTCCTTGAGAAACAACCTAGCTTTGATATAAGATATTATTAAGTGTTGCTCTTTTTCCATCATTAAACAAACACGTTTATCCATTTTATTGCTTATGAACGATTGAACCCTTCTCTGTGGACACTACTGATGTAGTGAAAAGACAATAAGTGTCATAGCTTTGATATAATAATGATCAAATTAAATTAAAGGGGATATTTGTGTTAAATACATTCTATTATTAATCCCTCATGACATTTACAATTGAAAATATTTTCATTTTTAAACCTAATAGCACTTAAAATTGCTGGACATGTTTTGTCGCATGTCTTAAGAATCAGTGAGGTACATTTAACTTAATTTTCTTAATTTTTCAAATTAGACTGTTCTCTATTCTTTAATAGCCAAGACTGTTATCATATTATTGTCTTAATAATCATTTTTAAAATAAACTATTATGTGTTTTTTGTTTCTTTCTCTTTCTTCCTCTTTATGTATGCATAACGAGCCCCTATTATGAATAAAACGCAGGGAGTATTATAGAAAGTATAGAACTATTATATAAATAAACTTGTCTTGTCCTATATCTACGGTCAGCTTTCATTAGGTTTTGTTTCTAGCCTTTGTCATATAGCCTACTTCGCAGCAAATACTGCAGTTTCACCTGGCAGGTATCAGTGTTTGCACGTGTTGAGTTTCAACCGAAAATCTTGATGCTTTACATTTTCCAAAATGGAGATAGGAAGTTTTGCGTTCTCTCTCGATGCGTCAATTGGCCATACATGGTCATGGGCGGAAAAAGAGGTGAGTCTGTTTTAGAGTTAACTCCGCCTATTTGCACCTGACGTCACTTTCTCAAACAGGTATACATAATTTGACACCTGTTGCTCGTTTAGATCAGTCGTTTGGCGGGGGAGAGAGAGGATATCTGCGGGATCTATTCGTTATTAAGCTCAAGACTCTACAAAAAGCGGAAAAACTCTTTCTGTTTGGATTTCTAGTGTTTCTTAAAGCTTTGGTAAGAAGATTTCAACGTTTTAGATTTTAAAGACTAGTTGAGTTGCACGGAGATTCTGGAGATTAAAGCACGCATCTTTCTTTCGTATGGATTGACTTTAACGCCGAAACTCTGTTTTTGTTTTCAGTTCTCATCCAAGATGAAGGTTTTAATCGCCTTTGTTGTTGTGGTGTTGGTGGATGTGGTCGCATCACAATGTAAGTAACTACAATTTTAGCTAAAGTTAAAAGTGAGATATTTAAACATAAGATGTTTAAAAGTAAACAAAAAACGTATTAAATTGTGACAAACAGTTTAATCTTAGTCGTTGACTTAGTAGATGGGAGGCAAACAAAACAATGAGATCCAGGGTGTGGTTCAGTATGTGGGGGTGGGGGAACTCTCTGCTTGGATTGGGTTATGCATTTTAACGTTTAACCTAGCTACCGAATAAAGCTTTTATTTATTTATTTATTAATTAATTATATTTTTTTAAAACAAAGTTGTCTACTACTTTTTCCTCATAAAATGTACACTTATTTTAATTTAATCCAACAGGTACTTGTAACACTATGAAATGGGCCACATGTGATGGAGAACCATGCCAGTGCACTCTTCAGTTTTCTGATGTCTTCAAGCAACCGATTGATTGTACAAAATGTGAGTTTTCATATATAATATTATTATTATTATTATTATTATTATTATTATTATTATTATATATATATATATTTTTTTTTTTGGTAACTACTGGATTATCGGTAACTTTTGCCATCTTTAGCATACTAAAAGGTTACAAAAACCTTTTAGTTTTTGAAAGTCTAAACTGCTTTGCAAACTTAACTGGCCTCCCAGTATGGTTTCAGAGGAGTTTTACTAACTCCCTAGCTTGTACCAACAAACCAAGCAGGTTCCTCCCATCAAGTAGTGAATGTTTAATTCTCCCTACCTACAGTGGTTCCCAAGTGCTTCCTCATGAAGGCAGAGATGTATCGCGCCAGGACCGGCAAGTCCACGAGATCGATTGGTGGGAAGCCGGTAGAAACTGCCTTTGTGGACAATGACGGCATCTATGACCCCGAGTGCGAGAATGATGGAAAGTTCAAGGCTATACAGTGCAACGGCACTGAAGTGTGCTGGTGCGTCAACAGTGCTGGTGTGCGCAGAAGTGACAAGGGAGACAAGAACATCAAGTGTGAGCATGCGGAGACCTAGTGAGTGCACTTCGCAAAGTTGTTAACAGGATGATTTTCTCACTGACACACCTAGTGTGACGTGTGGTTGGAATCGTAAGGAAGCGAGACTTGTAAATTCTGACAATGCCATATTTTCTTCTCTAGTTGGGTTCGCCTGGAGCTGAAGCATAAGGAGGTGTCCGCTGCTCTCGATGAAGCCAAATTGAAGACGTATGTTGTAGTTGATTTTCTAGGTTCTTGCTGGAATCTCTGCTTCTGTATTGGTTTGCTCATGTTACTATTTTTGCAGTGGGATTCAGAATGCTCTACTGGAACGTTACAAGTTGGACAAGACATTTGTGTCGGAAGTAAAGGTAAGTTTACCCTTGTTATCCAACCCTTTAGCTTGGTACTTGTGAATCAGGACCTCACACAACCACCTCCTTTTTTCCAGTATGACAAAGATGGCCGTCTCATTGTTGTGGATGTCAAAAAGCCTATGACAGACCGTACTACAGACCTGGCCCTCACGACTTACTACATGGAGAAGGATGTGAGTCTCATTCCACTTCTTATAATTGTAATGCCTGATTTATATTTTGTAACTCGTGGGATAAATTGTGTTTGTGTTCATAGGTCAAAGTTCTGCCCCTCTTTACAAACGAACAACCATTTGAAGTCAGTGTTGAGGGATCAAAAGTGTCCATGGAGAACATCCTGGTCTACTATGTAGATGATAAGGCGCCCACCTTCACCATGCAGAGGCTGACTGCTGGCATCATTGCTCTCATTGTGGTGGTCAGCTTGATTGTGCTTGTAGGAGTTCTGGTTCTGGTGAGTCCTGTATATTTTTCAAGTTTGAGATAACTTGATGTGTGCTTGTTGTCTAACTGTCGTTGTTCCCATTTTAGGTCTTCCTCACACGGCGACAGAAGGCCAATTACAGTAAAGCACAGGTTAATTCTCGTTTACTTCAATATGTGTGCTACTTCCGCAAAAGAAAGTAAGCTTTTGTATTAACAAGTTTCCTTCTGTTCTTGCAGCCCAGAGAGATGGACACCATGTCTTAAAGCTATGAATGACGTCTCAAGTACTTGAGTCTGACACTGGGAAGTGCCCCATGCTGAAGCTTGGACCTGCTGTACATTTGCTTGTGACATTTTTCATATTAGAGCAATTAAGTGTCTGTTACATGCGGGGTACAGTTTTTGTTTTTTAAATGTCTGTTACGTTTTTGCTATTTAATGAGGGCTCACTTTCAATTGGATCAAAGTTTTAACCCTGTACAGTTTGTGACTTGTAAGTTTTTAATAAAATTTGTCTTTTGTGTTAAACGCTTGTCATGCAAGTTCTTACAATTCTGGCATGGTAGTCTAATCAAAATCCTTTTAACTACAGAGCTGTGGTGGTTTTGCTAAATGAAAAGGACCATCCTTGCACAAAACAATTCCTAGCTTTTGTTTGCAACCACATGATTTGTCCTTTTTAGCCCAGGGCGAGCAGTTGAGCTGCACCTGTTCTCTGCCATGAGAGATTTGCCACAATTCAAATCTGTAATGGTATATTTATTTTTGAATAGGACTTGGTTTTAGAGTGACATCACTTGTCCTGTGAAAGTAGGACTTGTGATTCATTGGTCTCATCTGGTAAATTACTAGGATAGTGTGCAGTAAATGGTATGACCATTTGCACTACAAACTGGTGTGATTTATAACAATACAGTGAACTATAACTCAGTATCGAGCAGCATTATGGACTGGTTTTGTACAGTTCAAAAACACCGGAAGTGGAAGCTTTTTAATGTTTTAAATGATACAAAGCCTGTAGTGTTTAATAACAGCCTTTAAACCTGTGCTTTTGTGCAAACCTTTTTAAATGTAAAACAAAGAGGCTGTTTATTAACTTGAAGCTGCTGACCATTCAAGTGCAGAGGAAGACTAATAATTAAACCTATGAGAGAGCTGTGCTTTGAGCGGTTTGAAATACTGGTCAGACCTGTTGCTCAGGTTTCGGGCAACAAAGTTCCTATATCACTGTGGTATGACTTATGCAAAGTTCTGACTAACAAAAGACCTACTCCCATGAACCAGGAAGTTGCGTTTACTCAAATTCTGTTTGGTTGAAGAGTTTCATGAACATTAATGAATGACCAACGTGTTAGTAATGAAAAACTTTCCCACACTCGCTTAGTAGATGTGTCACACACTACAAATATGTTGCTGCATTCATTTTGCGTGTCCTAATGAAATTTGACAAGCTTTTATTGAAGCAGCCAAACGAAGTGGTGTAAATCCTAAGTCAAAACTAAATCTGACTTGTTTTTTTTCTCCCAACAATAGGTTAGCTGGCACTCCCTTGCCTTGAATTGTCATCGTCTTTTCGTCTAGTTCCCCAGTATATTTCCCAGAAGAGCCTAGAGCATTTGTTTCTCAGACTAGTTGAGACAGGTTTGGGTGGATCACATGTTGCCCTCCCCCATCGGCACTCACACCTGAGTTGGAAGTCACATAGGTCTCTGTGTTTCCATGGCAGAAAAGGAGGGATTAAATAACAAAGCCTATCAGATGAGTATGGGTCACGGTAGGGAGGGACATTTCCGTGAGGATGGTTCACTCTCACCTGCGTTTTGGTTGTTTAAAGTCACGTAATTGAGTCATTTAAAGCAATGTACACTAAAATTGACTCATAAAATGAGTCAAAAATGTTGTTACGTTTTTGGCTTTAGAGTGTATGTCACAATCTTAAGTAGTTCTCATGTGTCAGGTGTTTATGTAGATCACTAGATACTCTGCATTCCTGCTATAATAATAATAATAAGTAGTCAGGGCTTGTAAACACAGATACCGACAAAAGGGTAGAAGATGACTGAACTTGCTTGGCTACTATATGATTCAAAGGGTAAATGGTTTCAAGTAACATACTGACGTAATTGATAAATGAATTTGATTTTGTGTAAAGATATGAGGCAGTCTGCCAATGGAACAGAAGAAATACTCTTATGAAAACAACCCTGGGCCAAATGGGATGTGATGGGAAATATCTGTTTTTTTCATTTCAGTGGATTGGGAAATATCAAGAAGTGTGGCAACCGAGGAAAACAAAACAGGCATTTGGTTAATGCAAAATGAGTTTGCCTTATCAGAACACTGATGGCAAGAAACCAAACAATCATTCCTATCCTGTGCATTTCACACTTGGGTCTCGTGTGAAGATTTTACATGCCACACACAGGTGAACTGTAGATGTGTTGTATTCCTGAGAAGTGTATGTATTATAGGTAAACTGCTGTTCAAAAGGTTGAAAGAGAATATTTTGTATTCAACAAGGATGTTTTAAATTCATCCAAAGGTGACAAAAATATTTCTGTTTAAAGTAAATGTTGTTCTTTTAACTTTATTTTTATCAAAGAATCCTACAGAAGCCCAAATTGCGAGAAATAAACCCGCAATTCTGAGAAATGAAATCAGAATGGTGAAATGAAGAAAAATTGCATGATATAAACTTTTTAGAATTGCAAGATACAAACTCACAATTCACGCAATTTTGACTTTTTTTCCCCTTAGAATTGTGAGATATAAACTCCCATTTGCAAGTTATAATGTCCAATTTTGAGGGGGAAAAAAGACTGATATATTTCCAGAATTGCGAGTTTATATCTCACTATCCTGACTTAATAACTCACAATTGTTATGAAATCAGAATCATAAGACTTGCAATCAGTGTTGGGGGTAATGCATTACAAGTAACACGTGTTACTAATATTATTACTTTTTCTGAGTAACTAGTAAAGTAACGCATTACTTTTTAATTGACAAGAAAATATCTGAGTTACTTTTTTCAAATAAGTAACGCCAGTTACTTTTCCCCTCATTTATTGATTGAAAGCTCTCCTGTCCCCATGTTGAGAGAAATCGGGAGTAAGATTTTAGTTCTAGAATAAATGTGAACATGCATTAATTCATCTCACTCACACAAAACAGACTCAGTATTCCTCAAAATGAATAAAAACAGTGAAATTCAATTCAGAATATGACGCAAACCTGCAACAATTAAATATGTTAAATAATACAAATATCCTTTATGCATTTAATCCCATTTTATTAACCAATGTCTTTGCTGCCGACCTTCGATGATCCAATTCAACCATACTAATAAGCAAAATTTACTCAAGATAATCTAACATTTGTTTTATTTTACTTTATTTACTTTAGTTATTTTACACAAATTTACTTTTCTCAAAGCCTGAGGCTTTTGGTGTGAAAAGGCTTTTACATTTGCCAAAAGTAGAACTTTTTATATTAAAAACAAACAAGCCCTGCCCAGATTTAAAAAGTAACACAAAATTAAAGTAACACATTACTTTCCATAAAAAAGTAATTATGTAACGTAATTAGTTACTTTTTTAGGGAGTAACTCAATATTGTAATGCATTACTTTTAAAAGTAACTTTCCCCATCACTGCTTGCAATTCTGAGAAAAAAGTCAGTTCATATCTTGCAATTCGGACTATAATTCTTAGAATTGCGACTTCCCAGGATTGCAGTTTTATTTAAATGCAACTTTATTTTTAGCATTGCAACTTTATTTCTCAGAAATGCAGCTAATTTCTCAGAATAGACTTTATTTCTCAATTTTAACTACTTCTCAGAAGCGCAACTTTATTTCTTAGAAATGACTATTTCTCAGAATTGTGACTTTATTTCTCAGAAATGCGGCTTTATTTTTCAGAAATGCGACTTTATTTTTCAGAATTGCAACTTTATTTCCCAGCATTGCAACTTTATTTCTCAGAATTGAGACTTAATATCTCAGAATTGAGTTTATTTCTCCCAATGCTGACTTTATAACTCACAATTGCGAGTGAGAACTGAAAGACGTAAGCCTGCAATTGTGACAAAAAAGTCGCAATTACCTTTCTAATTTTTAAAAAGGATTCTAAGGCCTTCCGTAGAATCCTGAAAAAACAAAATAAATTCATTGTTTCTACAAAAATCTGAAGTCGAAAAACTGTTTTCAACAATGATATTAATTAGAAATGTTTCTTGAGCAGCAAATCAGCATATTAGAATGATTTCTGAAGGATCAAGTGACACTGAAGACTGCAGTAATGATGCTGAAAATTCAGCTTTGATCACAGGAATAAATTACATGAAAACATTTATTTTTAGTTTCGTTTTTACTGTATTTTTGATTAAATAAATTCAGCCTTGGTGGGAATATGAGATTACTGACCCCAAACTTTTTAACAGAAGTGTATTAATATAACTTAGAATGAATTTCTTTCTCCCAAAATATGTATCTATTTTTTAAAAAATCAAATTTTCCTTTTTGAGCAAGGGCATTTATTTAAAGCTGCATAATAGATAATACTTATACACTTTAGAAATAAATAAATACAATTTGCTATGACATTATCTGTCACAGTATCCCTTGTTCAATGATGTTATACAGTATAATGCTTTGGTATTCCAAAAAAAAAACAAACCAAAAACCTTCCAGTTTGTATCTCCTGCAATCAATCTCTTTATGAATCTCACACCCCATGTTCAGTACACCAGTACAATATGTACTCTCTCAGACACCCCATCCATCCTATAGTACATGACTCCATGTTGACTTTTAAAGATCACACATATTTTTTTCATAATGCACTTCCTGTTCTATCATAATCCTTGCATTCTCTCTACATGCTTCAACAAGCTACCGTGAGATGAGATTTCAGCGTGGGAGGTTACATAACTGTAGTGTTACTCATTCTGCGATCACATCTTATTTTCAATTCCAGTTAAGTCAACTTCTGCAAGCCAGCACATCTCTCAACAATGTATGGCCTACATATGTAGTGTACTTGATATAATGATGGAAGACAATGTGTTTACTAAGTATTTTGTGTTTCTATTTTTCTTTTAAAAGAAAAGCCTGAAACCCAACTAAACTCAACAAAAGTTAAACTATTTGGGTGAATCTCATGAAAACAGTCACAGAACAGTTCTGGACATATTTCATACCCAAATCAGACTTTTTTTTTTTGGCTTAGGGACAATTTCTTTGACGTTTTATGACAATTATGCACATTCCAACCAAAAATTACATTACCATAATGCATAATTAAAAGAAAAATAATACTGTACAAAACACTGTCTACTTATAAAAATCAGCATAAATTAATAAATTAGACAGTGTTTTGTACAGTATTGTTGCTTTTTTGAACACACACACACACACACACATATATATATATATATATATATATGTATGTACCATTAAGAATGTGCATTACAAATTTGTTGGAAAATGTCATAAAAATTGTCACAACGCAAAAACAAACAAACAAACAAACAAACAAAAAAAAAAACACAAGTAATTCACTTCATTTTCATATGCAAAGTACTACTTGTTTTTTAATATTTATGGGGTACAACATGACATGTTCATGAGAACTCACCCATTTTTTATGTTGAAAACTACTGTTAGCCATGTCACCCTCAGCCCCAACAAGAAGCATCAGATGATTTAAAGAGATATGCTTCTCATTTCATTTCTAAATTCCCCTTGATGTGAACCGGCATATTGTAAATATGGGTTTTGGACACTAGCCAGATTTTGATTTGAGATTAACTAGCTAGTGAACTAGGAAATGGACTGACATATTCACCTTATTCTTCAATGCAGAAGCAAGCCTGTGGGTGAGATTTCTGGTTCATTATCCACTATAGGGAAATAACAAGAATAACAGCATGTAGTAAACGGTAAAACTGTTTGCACTACAAACCAGTGTGTTCAGAATTAAGAGAACACATTAGAATAATTACCATGACACACCAATTTGCAATATCAAGCAGCTAAAAATAGCTGGATGCGGATGAGACCAGAAGCCAGACCCATAAAATGGCCGTGCCCGCTCTTACAGGAAAAATAAGGTGGATATTCTAAGTGAACAACACCTCGTACTGTACGGTGCACTTAAAGGAGGGTTGGTGCTTTGCTGGGTCTGCAGGCGGCTGGAGGAGACTTGCTCCTCGATTCCTTGTTCTTCATCTCTCCAGACAGGGCCAGCAGCAGAGCTGGGGCCGACAGGTGGTGCGCTGCTGCTTTTTGTTGTTGTGTGCAGTTAATGTAGCTGGCTATGAGCAACGTCACATCTCGAACCTGAACAAAACAAAGAAAGCAGATAAATGCTGTGAGTCATGGTCACATTTGGAAATGCACATTTGCTATTGCAGCATTTCAGTTCTGTCTCATTGATGTTTGATGGTTAGATGACATCATCTAATGTTTATACATTGCAACAGAAGTAGTCATCAGTTTGTGTTTCCGTGTACTTTGGTGTGTGTTTGTGTTCTCTCTATATGTAAAAGAGAATAAATGTACACTAATGTTCAAAAGTTGGTAAGATTTTTTAATGTTTTTGAATATTGTCTCTTATTCTCAACAAGGCTGCATTTATTTGATCAAAACACAGTAAAACAGCAATAATGTGAAATAGTATTACAATTTAAAATAGTTGTGTTCTATTTGAATATATGTAAAAATGTAATTTGTTCCTATGATGCAAAGCTGAATTTTCAGCATCATTAACTCTTAAGAGTCACATGATCCTTCAGAAATCATTCTAATGTGCTGATTTGCTGGCTAAGACTCATTTCTTATTTTTCATCGATATTAAAAACAACTTAATATTTTTCCAAAAACCATGATTTTTTTTTTTCAGGATTCGTAAAGGGATACTCCACCCTAACATGAAAATTCACCATTTACTTACCCTCCATTTGTTCTCAACCTTTATTCATTCTTCTGTTGAACACAAAAGAAGATATTTTGAAGAACGTTGGTAACCAAACAGTTGACAGTAGCTTATGATTTCCATACTATGGAAAAAATAGTCAATGGCTACCATCAACTGTTTGGTTTGGTGGGGTGAGTAAATGACAGAATTTTCATTTTTGAGTGAACTCTCTTTAATTCAGTAGAAAGTTCAAAACAGCATCATTGGATTGAAATATAAATCTGACCTTTGATCAATTTAATGTGTCTTTGCTACATAAAAGTATTAACTTCTTTTTAAAAAATGTTTAACGGTACTATACTACGGGCCGTTGAATACTTGAATCTGATTGGCTGACAAACGTTCTAAGGTGTGCAATAGAGGGTATGCATGTGATGTCACCGTCAGCTGGAGTGGCTGTGGCTCCGCCCACTGAGTGGCAAAAAGATTGAGTGGCAGCATTGGTTTCAATGTGAATACTGTGACAGAACACACAAAACACCTCTGAAAGCAGAACGAGCTTTGCCATTGACAAGAAACCTGAGGTATATTTTTACAGACTACTGAAAAGAGAAGCAAATTAATCACTGCAATTCAAATAAACAAATGGTCTCCAGGCAGTGAAACACGGATTTGCATTTATCATTTCGTATTAATATGTTGAATTGTGCAGTAAAATCATATTCTATATATTGTATTATAGTATATCGTATTGACAACTCATCAACTAAATATTTAACATCTTAAATTCTGCATAACTGGATGTTTTTAAATAAACACTGACAAAAACAATATACGTTTTTCAGCTGGACGATATGACGATATATATAACATTGATATAGTGATTACCGGGGTTTAGACCAACCTATTTTGTATTTACCGGCAAATTTGCTTTATTTATTTTCCCCGACGTCAAAATCAGACACATTTAAGTGTTTTAAGAAAACACGATTCTTGGTTGCATCAGAAAATGAACTTAAAGTTTCACTATTAGTAGAGACGCTGCTGTCGATCACTTTTGAGAGACGCAAACAGAGAGGTAATTCATGACCTTAATCTCTCTCTCTCTCTAAACTTTATTAACTGCATTAGTTTGCTATCAACAGCTCAAGCGTCGTTTCTAGGTCTAAAATGATGTTTTGGAATTAGCAACGGAGGCGTTGCATGAGCTGAGTAAGAAATAAATCCTACTCACAATAGTGTTTTAAGGACAAAAACCGGACGGATGCCTTGAAATACATAATTTGATAGATGTCTTGAGGTGTAGTAACTGTAGTATAAGCGGAAAAATTGACTTCGGTACGTTGAATTCTTCGAAAATAATGCACCCCCGAGGCATCACCACGGCCTGTCGTCAATTATTCCTTTCACATAAAACCTGAATATTTCATATAATTTTTTTGACTAATTCCAACCGTCCCAGAGGTGTAATTTCCACAACAACAAAACATTAAGACTCATTCAAGAGAGCACAAAACCTACCTTTGATGGGGCCATAGTAAACAGATGCTTCTCTGTAGACTTATCTTTGGATGTGTTGGTGCCAGAATTCAGAGTTACTACCAGCATAAAGTCCTGACCACATGCTCCAAATGTCACGATGCTTTTATAAGGGTAGCATGCAAGGACTTTCTAGAAAACACACAGTTAAATCTTTTCTTAGCTCTTCACTAACAATATGAAGCTTTGAATAATGTGGATCTCTGAGGAGAACATGTTCACATACTACAGAGTTGAACTCTAGCATGCTGACTCCATCTTCATGCACTGCTAGCCAAACACGTACGCTCTTCTGTGGTGATGGAGATATGGGCTACAGGGAGAAAAAAAGTCAGATTAAAGGGATAGTTCACCCAAAAATGGAAAATCTGTCATTAATTGCTCACCCTCATGTCATTTCAAACCCGTAAGACCTTCGTTCATCTTCAGAACACAGAATTAAGATATTTTTGATGAAATCCAAGAGCTTTCTGACCCTGCATAGACAGCACAACTGTCACATTCAAGGCCCAGAAAGGCAGTAAAGACATGGTTAAAATAGTCCATGTGACATTGTGGTTCAACCTTAATTTTATGAAGCAACGAGAATACTTTTGTGTGCAAAGAAAACAAAAATAACAACTTTATTTAACAATTTCTCTTTTGTGTCAGTCTTCAACGCTGGTTCACAAGAGTATCATGACGCATGGACAAAAAGCTCTCGGATTTAATCAAAAATATCTTAATTTGTGTCCTAAAGATGAACAAAGGTCTTACGGGTTTGAAACGGATTTGACTGAGTAACTAATGATATAATTTTCACTTTTGGGTGAACTATCCCTTAAAGAAATAACGCCACTGCATTTACACTCTTTTAAATATTTAAAGATTGCAAAAAGGGGACACTCACCTCAGCCTCAAATAGTTTGGCTCCAAAAAATGACCACTTGCGAGCCACTGTCAGGTAGATTCGTATGCACTCTGATGAACTCCGGCCCCTCAGAGATGCCCATCGGGTAGACAGCCTCTGCAGCAACTGCCTGAGAATTTGTATTTCAGTATGTAAATGGTCAAACAGATTCTTTATGTTCATATTTAAGTTTGTTTCACTGGAGGCATACATACCTCATTTGTTCCTCAGTGCAGGTGTGTCGGTAATGCTTCGGGTAGAAGCGCTCTAGAACCTGTTTCAGGGTCTGGTTAGATTTAGTCTGTGCAGCTCCTGAACCACCTGGACTAGAAAATGGACGCTCAAAGTCTCCAAACTCAACCTGCATAAAAAAAAAACAAAAAAAAACAAACAAACAAACAAAAAAAAGTTTACTTAAGTAAATGAATCCTGTATAAGGACCATTAAGAAGTTTTGGATTGAAACATTATTTTTCTGACAATTAAGCACATTTTTTTCTCGAATTATCATTACTATAATGTGCCATTACAAATTGTAAATGATATTATTATCAATTAACAAAATATTGTAATACAGAGAGTATTTATTTAAATGACTATGATTTAAAAAATTATAACAAATGCCTGTGATGTATAAATACTATAGATTTAAAAAAAAAAAAATTGGCATATATATACCAGTCAAATGTTTTGAACAGTAAGATTTTTAATGTTTTTTAAAAGAATTCTCTTTTACTCACCAAGCCTGCATTTATTTCATCCAAAATACAGCAAAAGCAGTAAAATTTTAAATGTTTTTACTATTTTAAATAACTGCTTTCTATGAATAGAATTTAAAATGTAATTTATTCCTGTTATTTCAATGCTGCATTTTAGTCTCCAGTAACTCCAGTCACATCGTCCTTCAGAAATCATTCTAATATTCTGATTTGCTGCTCAAAAAAGAAACAAAATTATAAGTATTGTTGAAAACAGCTGAGTAACAATTTTCAGGTTTTTTTAATGAATATAAAGTTCAGTAGAAAATCATTTATCAAAAAAAGAAATCTTTTGTGACATTATAAATGTCTTTATCATCACTTTTGATCAAGTTGAAACATCCTTGCTAAAACTTGTTGAAACATCCATCCCTACAAAAGTATACATTTCTATAACACCCCCACCCCCCCAAAAAATATTATAACAAAAATTATTTTATTATTAAATACTATATATATATATATTATATAAAATATATTATATATTATAAAATATTATATATATTATATATTTGAAATATTATATATTTTTTAAATATTTTATATATATATTAAATATACTGACTCCAAGCTTTTAAATGATATAGTGTATAAAAAGCTTTTAACTTCAGATAAATGCTGATTTTTGGATCTTTCTATTCATCAAAGAATCCTGAAAAAAAAAAAAAAAAAAAAAAAAAAAAATATATATATATATATATATATATATATATATATACACACACACACTCAACTGTTTAGAATATTGATAATAATATTACATGTTTTTTTGAGAAGGATCATGTGACAGTAGAATAACACATTTTTAAAATTATATTTAAACAGAAAACAGTTATTTTAAATTGCAAAAATATTTTACATTTTTACTCTTTTTGCTGTACTTTGGATCAAATAAATGCAGCCTTGGTGAGCAGAGATTTCTTCTAAAACATTAAAAATCTTACTGTTCAAAAACTTTTGTCTGGTAGTGTATATATATGCTGAATGTACTACTACCTATAAAGGTAGTAGTAAATGCCTCTGAAACAGCCCTAGGCTCTGTAAACGACTAAAAAGAGTCATAGTATCACCCCACAACTTAGCAAATTAGGAAACTAGGCAATCAGGTCCACTGTGCCTGAGAGTCCTTTTCTGCATTTGAGTTTGCTGACGTCGTGTTGGTCGATGTGTCTCTGGAGGCGTGGTTTCAAAAAGAGGGTGTGACGTTAAAGAATGTAGGAAGCTGTTTAATTCATTGACAAAGAGAGGTAAAGTATAACCTGAACATGTTTTTGACCGGTTTGTGAGAAGAACATTCTGAGGAGCAGCACTGTGTATACCTGAGCAAGCAGGGCGGCCATTTCTAAAGCAAGCTCTTTGTTGACAGGGAAGTGACCAGCTGTAATTTCCTCATTTGTTTGGTATGCCAGAAGCAAACGCTCTCTCTCTGTCTCCCCTCTCATCTGCTGGGAGAAGTACAACCTAGAGGAAACAAACTAGCGGTTAGACTCAAATTACGGCCTTTTGGAAATAGCCATTTTGTTTATGTTTAAGAATCTGCGCTTTACCGGTTCTTATAAGTGAGTTTCACCGTCCGGGCATTTTCTGATTTGCCTGTGTGCTGCTCCTTCGAGGCCTGCTCCCATTTTGAAATAATGTCACAGATCTGAGGACACAGCACATTCTTTTAAGATAAAGACAGTTACAGTACGGTTTCTAAAATAATGAGTGTTTTCATGTGTGTCTGACCTTCAGGTTTCCCTGAAGACAGTGCTCAAGGTCTTTGCCAGTAGGGTCATCAGAATAAAGGCTGAAACCAGACTGACCAGTTTTCCTCATGCCCGTGTCCTGATTCAGCCGACTCTGAAACTCCTCCACTGTGGTTGAAGCATCGAAACTAACAACCTGACACACAAAGACTGTTAGATTGCACAGACAGATGAAGTTCCTGTTGTTTGTAATGTCATTTCTAAAGAAACAGCTCATTATTTATTCACCTTCATGATGTTCTAAACTGTTATTTTTGTTCATGGAATAAAAAAATAAGCACTTCTGATCAGCATTCAGAAGTATTTTCACTGTATTTTTGATAATTGTACTTACACTTCGCACTTACAAAGAGAAATATCATTTTTAAGAGCCAAATATAACTAAAAAAAAATACATATTCACTATATTAATTCTCATTACATTTTACCAAATTGAAATGCTTTTTAAAAAATCTTCATATAGCTCTTTTCTATAAATTTAGGCATTTTGAAGATGTTGAAAAGCAGTTTTTGCAGTTCCCAAAGATGTTGTTGTTGTTAACGTCATGCGTTTTCATTCATGCTAGAGGAACAGCACACAATGACTCACAACGACGGATGAAAACACACAATCCATTCGTCCATTAAATATCTCAGATGACTTGGAATATAGTACGCAAGTAAAATGAACTCCTTGTATAATACTTTCTAGGGCTGCCCTAGATTTTTCTAGTCAACTAGTAGTCATTTATTTTAAGCATTAGTCGACTATTAGTTGCTTGTTTATTGATTATAATATATATAATATAAATATAAATAATAATAATGAGGCTTTAATTGCCTAAGTTACATAGCCTAATAAGTGTTTAAGCGCACGCAGTAAAAGCTTGCCACAGTGCACCAGCAGACATAATGATTATGAATGTGTCTCGGAAAGGAGACTGCATTAACATTTTAATAATTCATTGATGAACTAGTGCTTTCTTTGTTTTTGGTTTAAGAGATAAAGCCTGTATGGGTTTCATATGGATTACATAATTGGAGAATATTTGTTTTCCGTTCGAAATGGTAAAAAGTAGACATTTCACTCTCTATAGATATATTTTTCATTTCTGTACGCACAGGTTCACAAAGACCGAGACGGCAGAAAGCTGTTGGCTTTCATTATTTAAAGGGGTCATCGGATGCCCATTTTCCACAATTTGATATGATTCTTTAGGGTCTTAATGAAAAGTCTATAATATACTTTGACTAAAAATTCTCAATGGTTTTGTAAAACAACACCCTTTTTACCTTGTCAAAATCAGCTCTGCAAAAATCATCCCATTCTAAGGGGTTGTTCCTTTAAATGCAAATGAGTTCTGCTCGCCCCGCCCCTCTCTACTCTCTGTGGAGTGACGAGCTTGTTTACTGTTGCCGCATTTAGCGGCGTTTAGCCGATAAACTTCCTAACTGCCACGTTATAAGGAAAGGCGATTGCAAAGATTCATAAAAAAACGCTTATACTCACTTCTGCTGTAAGTGAATATATGTAGACGGATATATGTAGATCGGGACTGGTCTGAAGTAAGAGCTCATGTCAATCAACTATCGTGGGAGCGGCCTCTGTTGGTGTGACGGCACACCGACAGGCATCTGAAAACGGCTCGATTTGAAAAATGGGATATTATTTTTACAGATTAATTAAAAACCACTGCACGGATTTTTATCATTATAGGGTAGATGTGTACATACACTGCCAACACACATTAATGTTCAAACAACATGAAAAGGTGAAGTTTGCATCCGATGACTCCTTTAAAAAAAGCGCAACATTTTGTTGTTACTGTGTGCACACATAAACATAGAGTCTTTACAGATTCAAAAGATGTATTACTTTTATCTGTATGACCAAAAATGACAGAGTATTTTAAGAGCAAGTGACCGCACCGGCGCATTCATCTGTCATGCACTGAGTGCGCTACTGTTCAGCTTCCACACTCCGCACAGACACTTCAATAGCGCACATTTTTCTAAGTTAACATTAGATTGAGCAGCCATGTAAAGCTGCTACATACATCTCTAAGATGAAAAGCCATTTGAGGTCGATAAATGATAGGTGAGCAGATGGATGTCCTGCCTGATGTACTGTACTACTACATAGACCAGCCGTTAATGATCTGTCCATCACGCACTGTGTGATTTTGCCACTTCCTGTGTATTTTCATGACTAAGCGACATATAAATATTTGGTTGACCAACACTCTTTCAACGGTTAGTCGATTATTAGGGGGCAGCCCTAATACTTTCACAGTGTTTTTTGGCCTTTTTGGTCCATAATATTGAAAAGAGCAACATACAGATGTAGAAGAACATCAGGATGAGTAAATAATGGCATATTGTTATTTTCTAAAAGAAGTCTTTTTCATCATATTGCTGTTTTGCATATGTGTGGACCTGGTAGGTGTTGTTAAGAAAGTGTACAGGCACACTGAAGGGCAAAGAGTGATGATAAGGGTTCCTGAGTAAAATCGATAGGATCTCCATTCGTGACGAACGGGCTTGCCGATCCCCCTTCTGCTGTGTCCGCTCAAGCGAGCGCTGACAATAAATGGCATACTTTCCCACTTCCGTCCTGGAAAAGAAAAAAAAAAAAAACGCAGAGACTGAGCAACTGTGGGATGTGCTTTTAGGAATGCTAAGGCGTAGTTTCTGTTTTGGTTTACCTGGAATCTCCATGCCTTTTGAGATGAACTTGCAAACACCACAGAATAGGGTGTGTGGGCAGGAAAAGACCGACGCACAGAGCCAGGAACTGCCATCCCTGAGTTACAGAAAGTGAAAACAAGTCAAGACGCCTCCTTGTGGCTTCACGCTCAAGATGAGGAGAACCACATAACAAAACCAACCACTCCCTCTAGTGGTGTGTGTTCAATATCTGACCTGCAGGGGTCCCGGCTGTCCATGTGGCTGCCTCTTTCGTGTCTGTTTGATTAGCTGGCAGTAGATCTCATTCTGCAGCTCTGGGTGGGTGAGACACACTTGTAGAGCGCACTGGGCAAGAGTCACGTGATAATCTATGGCTGGAGTGTCAATGGCCACGTTAATGAAGAGCTGACATGTCTGTAGAGACACGAAAGGAAAAAGAGTATTTGTCTGTTTTTTGAGGGTTATTCTCTTTAAATGTGTAATGAATAAGGAGTTTAACCTTAAAGAGCTTGATGGCTTCAGTTTGTAGAGCCTGTGAAGGAAGGGTGGTGAGTGGAGATGACAGTCCTTCCTTAGTGAAGCACAGCGTCGGGTGTGTCCAGAGCTCAGACCCTGAGAAACAATTGGACAAATATGGACATTTATGTAGCTACAGTTTAAAAGGTCAGCGTGGGGTTGAAGTAAACAAGTTGAGAATAAACAGAATTTATGATATAATGTTTGCCATGATTATATTTAATAACATATGTCAAATCAGTCTCAGCCTCAAGCAGCCCACCCACACACCACAGTCCTTTCATTTAGAGGTGTTTATCACTGCACAAATGCTTGGGGAGCCAAAGATTTGGGGGGCCCCTGATAGCCATAAGCAACTGAATAAACCGTTTAGTAACTTATAGGCTTATAGTTTATGTAACCGCATGAAAAGGCCCGACACTCCTAATTTCTATGAATTAAACAGTGGAATTCGAGAGCTGAATGTTCTTCAGGATTCCCACTCTTTTAACCAATATACACAACTTTTCCATTTGTTCATTATTTACTGAATAACTAAACTGTATATTCATTATAAATATGCCTGTGTATCTGTTGTTATCCAACTAACTGATACTATTTATCCATTAAAAATGTTAATTATTTCACCAAAATAAGAGGGATCATACAAAATGCATGTTATTGTTTATTTAGTACTGACCTGAATAAGATATTTCACATAAAAGATGTTTACATATAGTCCACAAGAGAAAATAATAGATGAATTTATAAAAAATTACCCATTTCAAAAGTTTACATCCCCTTAATTCCTAATACTGTGTTGTTACCTGAATGATCCACAGCTGTGTTTTTTATTGTTTAGTGATAGTTGTTCATGAGTCCCTTGCTTGTCCTGAACAGTTAAACTGTCTGCTGTTCTTCAGAAAAATCCTTCAGATGCCACAAATTCTTTGGTTTTCCAGCATTTTTGTGTATTTGAACCCTTTTCAACAATGCATGATTTTGAGATCCATCTTTTCACACTGAGGACAACTGAGGGACTCGTATGCAACTATTACAGAAGGTTCAAACTCTCACTGATGCTTATAAAATAAGAAAAAATGTACACATCTCCATTTTGTTCAAACATTTTCACCCCTGGCTCTTAATGCATGTATCACCAGTGAGTGTTTGAACCTTCTGTAATAGTTGCATATGAGTCCCTCAGTTGTCCTATAATACGTAACATTTTTAATGATTCTGAAAGGGGGATGTAAACTTTTGACCTCAACTGTAGTACTGAAAATGAAATTAGAGGACTTCAGTTTTAGTACTACTGCAGTCGTATCATTAGTAAATTTAAAATATATTAACTTTAATGTAATACTGAATAACACACTACAGTTAAAATTATAACCAAAAAAGGAAAACCCCATAAAATCTTACGATACAATACTACTACTAATCATTATTTAAATGATACTACTAAACAAAGAAATACATAATTATTGCAATTATTGCAATAATACTGCTGTATTGTAAAATAAAAAGAATACTTAATAATAAACTATAATTATTATTCAAAATAATAACTTATTTTTAACTATCATTTAAATTATAAAATTAAACATCAATTAAGAAATGTATTATTATTTCAATAATTGTACTGAAGAAAAAAAAACTACTTAATAATAGTAACTCGATATGTACATTTTCTGTGCTTGGCATGGCAACACTCAAGAGCTGGCAGTTAGTAGGGTCATGTTTTTACAATTACTTAGGATTTTAGCACATTTTAGCACATTGTAGCTATTCTGTGCTAACATGTGTAGCATGTTGAAAGTCTTGTTGGATAGCATTAGTCAAACAAGCCAATCGTCATGTCTATATGATGTTCTGATGCAGAAATATAGGTACTGCTAAATGGTTGCTAGAGTTGTTGGATTGGTTGCTAGGAAGATGATGTTAGTCCAACGACTGCTGTATGAATGATATAAACCAACCCATATGCCTTTAGGCTACCCTGAATCTCTATGACATTCTGATGCAGAGATATCATGTCACAAAGTTCGGTCCAATGTTAAGTCTCTGGGACTTTTTCGGCTGCTGTCTGACTTATTATTATTTAAATTATATACTGAGATTCATTTCCCATAGCTGAATTTTCAGCAGGTGGCATGTCTTCCCCTGATGTGAGACGTTCCACCACAAAGTAATATGTGGCCCTGTACCACAAAACCAGTCTTAAGTCGCTGGGGTATATTTGTAGCAATAGCCAAAAATACATTGTATGGGTCAAAATTATTGGTTCTTCTTTTATGCCAAAAATCATTAGGATATTAAGTAAAGATCAAGTTCCATTGAGATATTTTGTAAATTTCCTACCGTAAATATATCAAAACTTAATTTTTGATTAGTAATATGCATAGCTAACAACTTCATTTGGACAACTTTAAAGGCGATTTTCTCAATATGTTGATTTTTTGGCACCCTCAGATTACAGATGTTCAAATAGTTGTATCTCAGCCAAATATTGTCCTATCCTAACATACATCAATGGAAAGCATATGTATTCAGCTTTCAAATAATGTACAAAAATGTACCCTTATGACTGGTTTTGTGATCCAGGGTCACATACATAAAATGAATGCATATGTGAGACTTTTACCTGGATCTCCTGCTGTGCTAAGCAGTTTTCCAACCAGTTGCTCGAACTCAGTCCCCACTTGCCCCACTGTAGTACCCGTGGCTACAGACAGATGGTACAGCCATGCCGTCTACAAGACACAAACACAGACAGCCAATGATGTTTTGTTTCATCATGAACTCGCCAAACATCAGAATCAGAAGGCAGGCTCCTGTGTAAGCAGAATCACACGTACACACGAAGAGAAGAGAAGAAATTGTTGAATGAAGTCGTTATTCTTGTGCACAGAAAGTATTCTCGTAGCTTTATAACATTACGGTTAAACCACTGATGTCACATGGACTATTTTAACAATGTCTTTACTGCCTTTCTAGGACTTGAATGTGTCAGTTGTGTTGCTGTCTATGCAGGGTCAGAAAGCTCTCAGATTTCATCAAAAATATCCTAATTTGTGTTCTGAAGATGAATGAAGGACTTAAAGATTTAGAATGACATGAAGGTGAGTAATAATGACAGAATTTTCATTTTTGGATGAACTATTCTTTTAAGTGCACTTGTTTTTCCCAAGGGATGTGCAACAGGTTCTGTGGTTCTGTTTCAATACAATTAAATACGCTTTGCCTACCTTCTCATGAGGAGAGTCGATGAGCAGGTATGTTGGCTCCTGACTCACAGACTGAATGGAGAGGGTGTACTGAGCAGAGACTTCAGCTGCATCACATGACTTATGCTCTTCCTCCACTCGAGCCTCCCATAGTTTGATCTGACCCAGAGGAAACTGGGTAGTGAAATACATTATTAATGCATGGACACATACAGAAGTCCTGTGCAGAATGACTGTAATTTAATAAGACAGAAGACCTTGTCCTCTTGATTTCTGAAGTAGTAGAGAGTCCTCCCAAAAAGCGCACACCACACATGCTTAGAGTAGCCATTTTTCACCTTAAAGAGTCAGAGATTTCACAATATTGCTATTTATTTAGGCAATATTACTGTTCTACTGTCTTTTTACTTTCTTTTAATGAAATGCAGTAGCATATATTCTTTTTCTTTCCTACAGTATACCTTTGTCAGATGTCCTTTCATAACGGGCCGTGTGTCAGGGTGAGTGAAGAGCGGACTAGCGGATTTGATTCTCAGGACGCTTTGCAGGACCCTTAGCCACTCCTCCAGGAGGTTTGGGGAATCTGCCTTCAGATTACACACACTCTTACCTGTCACCACCTAAAGGGACACAACATTGACACAGACATGTGAAATAATCTGAGACATATGAACAAACTCTCTCTCTCACACACTTTACCTGAAGCATCTGTTTGCCATCACCACGAGCTATAGTGCTGCATGCGTTCAGCTCAATCTGACCTTGAGGTTTACGGATCACGTCACTCTATGAAACAATACCAAAGATCCACAGTAAATGTAGGAAATGTAAGGTAATAAGTATACAATAAAGATTAAGAAAAAGATGAAATGAAATCAAAATTAAACAACAACAAAAATAAATTCTGTCAGAAAATGCTAAATCGTTGCAGTTGCAAATGTTTTGGTACTCACATGTTTATTTTTTTGTTTGCAAAAAAAAAAAAAAAAAAAAAAACAGAAGAAAAGTCAAATCTGATTCAATTCCACATAGAACCCAAAAAATGCACTGGACAAAATTATTGGCACCCTTAACTTAATATTTGGTAGCACCCCCTTTGGAAAAAAAAAAAAACTGAAATCAGTCGCTTCCTGTAACCATGAAAGAGTTTCTTACACCTCTGCAATTTTGGACTCTTCTTTTGCAAACTGCTCCAGATCATTCAGATTTGAAGGATGTCTTCTCCCAACTGCTGTTTTGAGATCCACAGGTGTTCTGTGGGATTCAGATCTGGACTCATTGCTGGCCATTTCAGATCTCTCCAGCGCTTTGTTTGTAACCATTTCTGAGTGCTTTCTGAAGTGTGTTTCGGGTCATTGTCCTGCTGGAAGACACATGACCTCTGGTGGAGACGCAGCTTTCTGACACTGGCCATTACGTTGCACCCCAAAATTCTTTGGTAATCATTAAATTATATGATACTGTTCACATAGGCAAAGCATCCAGTGCCAGAAGCAGCAAAGCAACCCCAAAACATCTTTGAACCTCCATCATGTTTGACTGTAGGGACTGTGTTCTTTTCTTTGAAGGCCTCATTTCTTTTTCTGTAAACAGTGCCATGATGTCCTTTACCAAAAAGCTCTACTTTTTTCTAACGTTCTCCCAGAAGGATTGTGGTTTTGTCACATAAGTTTTGGCAAACTCCAGTCTTGCTTTTTTATGCCTTGGTGTCAGCAGTGGTGTCCTCCTGGGTCCCACCATAGCGTCCCTTTTCATTAAGATGGCGATGGATAGTGCAAGCTGACACTTGTACCCTGTGTCTGCAGATCAACTTGAATTTGTTTCGAACAATCCTTCAGTGTAATTTTTCATTAATTTTGCTCTTCAGTCCACATCCAGGGAGGTTAGCTACAGTGCCACGGGCTGTAAACCTCTTGATGATATTGCACACAGTGGAGATGGACTTGTAGTCTTGAGATTGTCCATGTTTTTCCACAATTTTTTCTCTCAAATCCAACTCTTTACATTTTCTTTTCTCCATGCTCAGTGAGACACAACACAAAGGTTGAGTCAACTTTTCTCCATTTTAACTGGTTGCAAGTGTGATTACTATATTGCCCGCATCTGTTACTTGCCACAGGTGTGTCTAAATATAAATTACAGGAGCATCACATGCTTGAAAAGCAATTATTTCTTACAATTTTGACAAGGTGCCAATAATTTTGTCCAGTCCATTTTTGAGTTCTGTGTAAAATTTGATCAAGTTTGACCTTTCTTCTGTGCAAACAAAAACAATATGCACTTGAATACCACAACATTTGCAATTGGAACAATTTTCTGAGAAAAGTGTTGCATTTTCTGACAGAATTTTTGATATTTTTGGCCATGACTGTACATGAGCTATTTAAACTGACTGGTGATTTGTAGTAGAGAAGCTCGCCATCCTTCAGAACAAACCAGTGCCTCTTCCACGTTTTCTTCCACGTCTTTACCATCTTGAGCAGGTACCCAGACTTTTCCATAGACTCCTGGAACATGACACATTCTCATTTGGTCTGGCAGCTGTGACTGATTGAGAAACAAATGTGTGTGTGTGTGTGTACATGCGTCTTACACTCTTGCCATTGTCACTGATAGAGGAGCAGGTCTTTGGAAGTTTGTTGTCAGGTTCAGAGCACTCAGTGTCAGTGGAGTAAGCGTCAGGAGGGATGGCGTAGTCGCTCTCAGATGTCATAGAAGACAGTGAAACAGCTGCAAAAAAACAACACATTCAGTGACTTAGAGGTGTATAGGGCTTTTATTTTTACCCAGATTCTGTGTGTTCCATTTAAATTGTTTCTGGATATCTGCATGATCTCTGTATAATATCAGTCTTTAAATGCAAGATATTTAAAGTGTACCTGAAGTATACTTGCAATAGTTCCACTTTAGCACAATCAAATATACTTCAGTATATCTTTAGTTGGATTAAAGTGCATTAAGGACAAAATTAGTTTTTCCGATTTAGCAGACTTGAAGTACACCAGTTTAGTATACCAAAAGTACAATTGCATGGTATTTTTATTAAGTACAAAAATATGTAAATGTATTTGTAGCACAAAATAAATGTATTTCAAATACATTTTAGTATATATTTTGCTAGGGTTAATCATGTCTAATTAATTTAATTTACAACAACTTCAACAATTTCATTTATTAAAAAAGCAATCAAATGAAAATAATAAACCTATTTGTTACTTGAAATAAAATAAACTTTAACTGAAATAAAACATATACAAAAACAATAAATGTATTTTATTTTAGCTAGTTGCCAAGCCAAAATTTCTTATTTTCATCTAGTTATATATATGTAATTTACCAAATACAATAATTTAAGTAATACATAAATTAATAAAATCATTTGTAAATTATGGAAGTAATAATAATAAGTAATAAATATTTTTCTTTTATCATTTCTTTTGTTAGTTTTATAAGAAATTGTATTTTTTATTTTTATTTTACAGTTTGTAGTAAAGAGCTTTGAGCTTCTGTTTGTATTTAACAGTAGTTTATATCAAATTAAATGGTGAAATGCTTGTGAATTGATACTCAGAGCACATGCAGAACATGCAAACGTCATTTAAATTGTGGTTTAATATTCACAGATACTTGCTCATATTGCAATTCAATTTTGATTGATTTTACATCCCTACTTTTGATAAATGAATCCAAAATTGTCAAATTCAATAACATTCTATGTTATACTGTAAATTCTATTTTTATGACTGGATTCCGCATCACGGAATTCATAGGCAACATTTTGAGGAACACGATTATCCACCACTTGTAGACAAATTTCATTAATTAACACCTGTATTCACCAGTCCTGTACGATTACTGGATGAGAAATTAAAAAAAAAAAAATTCTAAAGATTACCCTTGATGATTTAATATTTTAGAGCAATATGTATTTAGTACATACTGCAGTTGAAGTACAATGGTAATAACTCCTGGATTGCTACTTTAAGGGTTTGAGCCTGCAGGTTCTTGGTCAGTAATCCTGATCTACAATCTACACCACCATCACATGATGTGTGTACCTCTCTTAAGTGAGCGGGGGCTCTCATGGCTGCTGCTCTTGTGTGACTCTGATTCAGAGGTCTGGGAGTTGTCCTCCTCTCCAGAGTTAGACTGACAGTCCTCCGAACTGTCCTCCTCCTCAGAACTACACGACTCCTCAGAGAACTGACTGTTGTTTAACAAAGTCGCCTTCTGTGAGAGTAAAAACATAGAGATTTCCATAAGATTTCCTACTGTTTCGTATTGAAGTGCAGACTCTTATGTGATTGACAATTTTGGCAGTGAACACTGCTGAGCAGCATGGTCTTATGGTGAGATGGTCACACACATGTTCTTACCCCTTTGTGTGTGGCAAAGACAGGTGAGCTTGTGTTCCTGTATATGAGAGATGTGTACAGCATGTAGGCGGGGCATGAGGATGGGTGGGAGGAGCCTGGAAGAAGAGGATTGGACATTTTCACTAGCTGTTAGTAAATGCACAATAGGATTTAGGCAAGTAGAAAATGTTCCTTGTTTACTTTCTTGGTTCTGGGCCAATATTCTCTATGCAACAGTTATTGTCCAAACTCAATCCTATAACCATAAACTAAAACTATAGCTAATAAAATCAAAAGGATTATAGGCAAATAAGAACATTTGAACAGCAGATGCAGGAACATGTCCTATTTGGGTAGGCCAATCAGACAATGAATATGCACATCATGTGAATCAAAATTGACAACAGCCAACTGTTGGTGTTCATACTTTTTTTTACATAAGCAAAAGACTCTAATAATTCTGCCTTCTAACTGGTGAATGAACTGTAATAATTAATGGGAATTTGGGTAAATCTCAATGAAATTCGTTAAGAATGTTCATATTATTTATTTATTTATTTATTTATTTTTGGAATGAAACATTTTTGGTGTAATTATTAATTTAATTTAAGTTTTGAATTTCCTTCCCACAAATCTCCACCAGTAAGGCACAAAAAAATAAATAATATAAAATAAAACAGATGAATAAATAAAATGGCAATGGCAAAATATAACTGTAAAATATCCACAATTCAAATAATGTAAGAATTAATTTATGTTAATTTTAAAATGATTTTTTTTTTTTTTTTTGCATTTTGGTAATGAGTATCTAATGCAGTTTTTGTTAACTGTCTTAAAAATAGGATTGATTTTTAATGCAAAACAAAATATTTAAATATTAAATTAAATATTTCTTTAATAAAATAAACAAAAACAATAAACTTTTTTTCCCCCAGCTTGTTTAATGTGATGTACTAAAATAACTAATACTAAAATTGAACCAAAATTTATTAAAACTGTATAGGCAAATCATTTTAAAATATAATTCTTTTTTATATTAAAGAAATATATACAGTCATCGCCAATAGCCTTGTGGGCAGTGTGCTGACATATGATGCAGTTGTGCCTTGGGTGTCCCGAGATTGAATCCCGCCTCGTGGACCTTTCTGACCCCTTCCCCCCCTCCCACTCACTTCCTGTCTCATCTCGACTGTTCTGTCATTGAAAAATGGAAAAAGGCCAAAAAAATATATATATATATATATATATATATATATATCTTTTTCTTTTTATTATTTCTGCAAATGGGAGCACAAATTATATTTGTTGTCATTTTAATCACTCTTCACTAAACTATGACAACTTCTGCTTCTGAGAACCCTGAAAATCTGAAAAGATTCATGCATAACATAGGTTTGGATTCTTCCTTAAGAAGTGCACTTGAAAGATAACAATGATACTAAATTAAAAGAGATCAATAACTTGATGGATTGAGAAAATGTGCAAATGTAAGAAACAATCAAAACCACACCTTTATTAGCTACATCTGTACACGACGTCTCTGACAGGCGAATTCCAGATTTTGCCACCGCATATATTCTGCTCTCCTGCAGACAACATGAAACCACAAGTTTACCACATGAATCAAAACAAAAGCAGATCATACTAGTTGTAATATCTGTGGCATGACTCACCCAAGAGGGCAGTCTGTGCAGCGGAGGGGTTGGAGGTTTACTTCCAGGCACGGCTGCAAAAGCATCAGGTGTTTCGGGTTCTTCAGGTGGCACTTCAGCTGAAGGCACATCAACATGCTCTTTTTCACCAGTCTCCATCTTTTGCTCTTGGTCCACGTCTGTTTCCTGAGGCCGTAGAGGACGCAGCATGCTGATGGCATTTCGTGTCCGTCCGTGGGCGGCTTCGCTGTACAGCGGAGGCTGACTCAGATGCTTTTTAGCCAATGCCAAACTAACATTAAAAGCATTTGGATTACGCAGTCTGGGCTGTTTGGGGGAGGCCGGGGTGTCTTGGGAGTCCTGGGACGGGGTGGGCCGCTTCGGTGTGAGAGCTGAAGTTAGTATGGGGCTGGGAGTGTTTGCATCACTGGAGGATGATGAGGAATCAAGACATTGTGACTGAAAGCGCTTATTCAGCTCATCTGAGGATCCATCTTCAGCGTCCGCCTTCTCGCTGTCTTTCTTTGAAGTGCTCTTGGTGCCAGGAAGGCAAAGTCTGGAGCAGTCCACACGCTGCATGTCATCGTCAAACAGCGAGCTGCTGTCATCTGAGGCCGTGTGGTAAGTCTCACTAGCAGGTCGGCTGAAACGTAAACCTCCGAACAGACTCCTTTCCCCTTCAGAGGCAGCGTTGGACAGGATAGAGGAAACACCACAGGACAGCGTGTGTCCGGCACTGTCCCGCTCACTGCCGTCCTCTGATCCCGCCTTAGGGCAACGGCCAACACACTCTGTTTCTGGACAGTCTTGTTTCATTCCAGAATCTGGATCAGAGCAAACACACAGACTTGGTGAATATATAAATACATATAGTAAGTAATTGATACAGTTAAAGCCAAAAGTTTACATACACCTTACAGAATCTGCAAAATGTTAATTATTTAACCAAAATAAGAGGGATCGTACAAAATGCATGTTATTTTTTATTTAGTACTGACCTGAATAAGATATTTCACATAAAAGACATTTATAGTCCACAAGAGAAAATAATAGTTGAATTTATAAAAATGACCCTGTTCAAAAGTTTACATACACATAATTCTTAATACAGTGTTGCTACCTGAATGATCCACAGCTGTGTTTTTTTCTTTATTTAGTAATAGTTGTTCACGAGTGCCTTGTTTGACCTGAACACTAGAACTGTACACTGTTCTTTAAAAAAATTCTTCAGGTCCCAGAAATTCTTTGTTTTCTTTTTTTTTTTTTTTCAGCATTTTTGTTTATTTGAACCCTTTCCAATAATGAGGACAACTGAGGGACTCATATGCAATTGTTACAAAAGTTTCAAACACTTCAGAAGGAAATACGATGCATTAAGAGCTGGGGGTTAAAATGTTTTGAATTTGAAGATCAGGGTAAATTTATCTTATTTTGTCTTCTGGAAAACATGTGAGTATCTTCTGTAGCCTCTGAAGGGTAGTACTAAATGAAAAAAAAAAAAATAGGCAAAATAAGAAAAATCCAAAGAATTTGTGGGACCTGAAGGATTTTTCAATCAACTGATTTAATTTTACAAATCACTGTCAAGTCATCCATTTCAATGAATCAGACTTTTTGAGTGGTTCATTTAGAGAGTCAAAATGCAATTATCACAACAAAAGCATGATTCTTAAACAAATGACTCTTATGAGTCGGTTCATGAATCACACTGTCATTCTGCATAATTAAAGCTTTTTTTTGAGCATCCAGAAAAGGCTTTGAGAAACTTTTGGATACATATTGATAGGGCAACACAATTGGTGGATCAAAATGATGACTTCTCATTTTAAGTTTTGTTTTATAGTTTAAATGTAATTTATTACTGTGATGTAAAGCTGAATTTTCAGCATCATTACTCCAGTCTTCAGTGTCACATGATCCTTCAAAAATCATTCTAATATGCTGATTTCCTGCTCAATAAACATTTCTTATTGTTATCAGTGTTGAAAACAGTTGTAGTGCTTAATATTTTTGTGGAAACCTTGATAAAAACAGAATTTATTTTAAATAGATTTTTTTTTTTTTTTGCATCAGTTTGAAAGTCTTTATTGTTACTTTTGATTAATTTAATGTGTTTTTGCTGAATAGAAGTTTTAATATCTTAATTCCTTCCCAGCCTTGTTGCTTCTCAGTCAAAGTCAACAATTTCTGAACTAATACTTCCAGTCAAACATTTACAGCTATCATAACAGTCTTCTGACCATTAGAGGGTCTCCTGCAGTCTGTGTGTGTGTGGTCACGATCTGGCAGGGTGCTGATGCTCTTCTGGGATGGCTCTGGGCCCGTCAGTACCTGAGGGCTCTTCCCTCTGATTTGGAAACAGCCAAAAGTCAGACTGCTGAGCCGCTGGGCCTCACCCATATTGGGCTGAGCTGGGCCACCAGAACTCGGCTCCATGCCTAAAACATAACACCGAACCATGACACTCCTTTCCATCACTGGAAAATTAAGTTAATTTAGTCTTCAATGTCTTTGATGAAATAAAAAAAATAGGTGGGATAGTTCAAGGGATAGTTAATTTCCAAAAATGAAAATTCCGTCATTAATTACTCACCCTCATGTAATTCCAAACCAGTAAGTTCATCTTCAGAACACAAATTAAAATACCTTTGATGAAATCTGAGAGTTTTCTGACCCTGCATAGACAGCAACGCAACTGACATGTTCAAGGCCCAGAAAGGTAGTAAAGACATAGTTAAAATAATCCATGTGACATCAGTGGTTTAACCTTAATTTTATGACGCTACAAGAATACTTTCTGTACACAAAGAAAGAAAAATAACTTCTTTATTCAACTATTTCTTCTCTTCCATGTTAGTCGGTTGAACTATTTTAACGATATCCTTACTCCCTTTCTGGGCCCTAAACATGTCAGTTGCATTAATGTCTATGGAGGGACAGAAAGCTCTCAGATTTCATCAAAAATATCTTAATTTGTGTTCTAAAGATGATGAACTATCCATTAAACACTCTACATACTGCAGAAATAGCAGGAATAATATGGCTGGATGCTATTTTGAAGACACAGTAGCCATGGCTTAACCCAGTGGTTCTCAAACTGGGGTATGCGTACCCCTGGGGGTACGTGTGGTGACAGAGGGGGTACGCAAACAAAATGCTGAATTTTGCCATTCGTTTAATTCTAATAATTTTTAATTCGTTTAATTCCCAATTTAAAGCAACATTAAAACGGAGAATGTATTTCTGACAAGCAAAATGCCGCTTTTAGTATAAAATATGCTGCTTTAACAAGGTAAAACGTAAGTGAACATTTTACATTTTAAATGTAGCCTACATTTTTTGTTATATTTCACAACAAAACAATAGTTCCAATGAATAACCCATTCATAACTACCACTGCTTCCTTACTTAAAGAAATCCACTTCCAAAACAAAGATTCACATGTAATGTACTCACCCACTTGTCATCCAAGAAGTTTATGTCTTTTTCTTCAGTCATAAAGAAATTATGTTTTTTTGAGGGAAACATTTCAGGATTTTTCTCGATATAATGGACTGATACGGTGCCCCGACTTTGAACTTTCAAAATGCAGTTTAAATGCAGCTTCAAATGATCCCAGATGTAGTTGTAAACAATCCCAGTCGAAGAAGAAGGGTCTTATCTAGCGAAACAATCTCTTATTTTCATTCAAATAATACAATTTATATACTTTTTAATGTTAAACGCTCGTCTTGTCTTACTCTGTCTGGACTGTTTTTTTCCGGTTCATGACAGTTAGGGTATGTCGAAAAACTGCCATCTCATGTTCTCCCTCAACTTCAAAATCGCCATATATCACTGTTTTACCTTTTTTGTTAAGGTTGTTTGATCTTGTTTGATCAAAGACTGCGTCGGTACTTCTGCAGCGATGTAGGATGATTTTGAAATCATTTTTGAAGTTGAGGGAGAAAATACAATTGGAGTTTTTTGACATACCCTAACTGTCATGAGCCAGAATACACAGAGTTCAGGGAGAGCAAGACAAGACGAGCATTTGAGATTAAAAAGTATTTAAATCGTATTTTTTGAATGAAAACAACCAATCACTTCGCTAGATAAGACCCTTTTTTCTCGGCTGGGATCGTTTGAAGCCACATTTAAACTGCATTTTGGAAGTTCAAAATCGGGGCACCGTATCAGTCCATTATATGGAGAAAAATGCTGAAATGTTTAAATTAAAAAAACATAATTTCTTTACGACTAAAGAAAGAAAGACATGAAGATCTTGGATGACAAGGGGGTACATTATATGTGAATCCTTGTTTTGGAAGTGGTCTTCTCCTTTAATGAGTAAATGAAAGACACAACGCCTCGGCTTAAGTGTAAATCTTCAAGTATCATTTAATTTTGCCATCATTTATTGCTTTCTTTCATATATTAATAATACCCTAAAAATGTTAAGAATATGACATTACAGATAGACATAATTAATAAGTCTACACAAAAACCCTTTGACTCTAGCCTACACAGGTAAAAAATGCACCTGTAAAACAATTTAAGGCATTGAGGGGGCAAAATATCACTTAATGGTAAATGTGTGACTGCGGTCTAAGTGGGGGTACTCAGAAAAATGTTAAATGCTCCAGGGGGTACGCCACTGTAAAAAGTTTGAGAACCACTTGCTTAACCTATTATGTGATCACATGCATGAACACCTTGCAGACGTCTTCTCAGGTCTTGTATCTCAGCCTCCTGTTGTTGGTTGATCTCTCTCAGAGAGGCATTCTCTAAATCAAACTAAAAGAGTGAAACATTTACACAATTTATTTCCTTCCACCTGTTCCAGAACAAACACATGTACGAAAGCATAAACATACTTCATTCAGCTTGCGCATGACCCATTCTTTGATCTTGGCTGCTTTTTCTTCAACCGTCTTGGCATCTTGGATTCGGTTCTGTTTCTGGAGGTGTAATATAACAGATTTAAACAGACTTTTATGTCTACTGATTCAAACCTGATGGTTTTAGAGACTGGAGTCGGGACTGACCTGTTCCTCCAGCTGTTGTTCAAGAGTAACAATGAGATCATCTTTCTCCTGCAGTGCCGTTTGAAGATTTTGACAGCGCCTGAACAGCCGCAGCTCTGAATCACTCGACTGGATATCTGATGCCTTTAGACGCTCTTCCATCCATTGCACCTGAAACACACACATGAACATACACACTGTGTTAGTAAGGTTTATATTATTATATCAAAAATACATCATACAGGGGTTGGACAAAATAATGCGAACACCCTAAGAGCCACATTTACTATACAGGGCACAATTCCATAAAAACACAGCTGGGAGGGGAAAATACTGGGTGTTATTTACAACAACGTGCACATTAAAGAACACAGATGCAGCCAGAGCATTTCCATAATGACCAGCGCAATCTACCAAGAGCAGGGGAAATTTCCGCCTGCTTTAGGACATGCTTTTTTGGACATTAAATATAGTTGCAAATGCCAGCAAATTCACAAGCGCAAACATTAGTAAATCGTGCGTACTCTCCTCCCATAAATTTTGCGTCTGAAAGGTAAACTCCTGCAAATGCATATTCAAGGTCAGGCGCAAAAATAACTGTGTCCACATCTTTTCAGTGTTAATTCTTCACTGCAACTTTAGTAAATCCTGACAGTATTATTTTAACGCTAAAATAAACCTGGCTCTAAGTGTAATACAATTTGTTCCAAAAGATTTTGTAATATAATTATAACACTCCAGTGAATAAACAAATGCGACTATCTTTTATTTATCTATTCGTTGTCTACATGATCTACTTTGTATATCAATGAAGTATATGCTTTCAGCTAGGGTTGGGTATCGTTAGAATATTATCAAGTCTGATTCCGATTCTGCTTATCAATTCCGATTCTTTTCGATTTCCAGTTTCGATTCCAATGTGAATAAAAGATGATATCAAGCATATTTATTCTGTTTCTTTTTGGCTAAACATTCAGTTGCAGCTAAATACCATGAACAAAAATCAACAGGCTACATAAAAACAAGATTCACTTAAGAGCCGTTTGCAAAATAGAGCTGTGTGATTCTGGATAAATTGGGTTGTTGTTGTTTTTTTAAATGAAAGTTGTGGTTCTCTTACGATTCTGAAGAAAAAAAACATTAGACAACTAAACAAAAATCACATGTAGGCCTAATTTATTATGTAAGTAAATGATACAGTGATTCATTCAAGATTTACTTGGTTCATTACTGGATGAATCAGTGTTTTTGAATGAATGATCAAAGACAAATACATTATTAAAGTGCCATTTCAAATATGACCTTTCATGCAGTGTGTCATGTAGCTGTATGCAAACATAAACTATCTGCAAAGTTGTGAACCCGGCAGTGCACGATACATAAAATTACTGTCTATCAAAAAAAGAGTCAAATTTTCATGTGGTTTACGTCATGTTGAGAAGACGCTGTATCCTAAGTACGATGCAGGATTCACCAAAGGCTTGCTCTTAAAAGATGGATCAGTGCCCTGTTTATTTGGACTGCCTTGCTCCTCTGAACCTCTGCCTCTAAGTGTGATTAATAATTGATGGTTGTATTTTCCTAGCGATTGTTCAAAATACGTAGTTGTGTGTTATGTGGTGTAACATAAATTATCAGTAAATTATCAGGACATTTTTATTCTGAAAGTGGAGTAATCCTTTAAAACTTGTTGCTCTCATGTAACATTACTCTGTATCATGCAAAATACATATTTAGTTGTGTGTGTGTTGTGTTCGCTTCGCGCAGCTCGTAGGTCTCTGGCTAACCGGCTGACAGCTTTATCTGTTCACTCGCTATTGTCTAGAAATGTGTCGATGAATAGTGAATGTTTGTCATTGTTATTACTTGAAGTTCTGATAAAGAATAGAACAATACGTTGGTGTACAAGCTGCACTGCTTTATCAATACATTTCTGCGTTGGGTTGACACATATACTATGGCTGTTTGGGTGTTGCTGTTTACCACCGAGTTGTGGGCTAGAGTAACGGTAATGGGTGTTCCTTGTTTGAAACTTGCTGCACGCAGTAACGTTAAACCAATCACAAAAGACTGGGTCATCGGACCAATCAGCGCAGATTAGTGTCTAGCAAAAGAGGGGTTTGAACAAATGATTCGTTTTAAGAACCGTTAGGGAGTCGTTGAGAAAATAAGGTAAAAATAAATGCATATTATAAGACAATAAAAGTGTTTTTTGACCTTGCATGCATGCCAACTTGTTGTTGGGGACTCCCAAAACCAAAATATGAGCCTTTTATAATCCATAATAGGGGCACTTTAACAGCCCCCTTTTGCCATCTACTGGCATAACAACGCAATCAATAAATCTTTAACATTATTTGGAATGTCAAATTAACTTTCAAAAGGATGATTTACTCTATTTTGATCTCTACCGTACATATCAGAGTTTATATCCAGACAATGAACTTTTATCCCAGTACTTCTGTGATTATTTGAATGTTTGTAACAGAAATAATGAACTGTGTGGTTGAAAAGACTGTGAAACTTTTTTAATTCATATACATGACAGTGGCTCTTTTTAGGTCAGCGGCAGCACGAATGCAGATTTGAACGCTGAAATCACACTGGTCTTACGTTGCACGGAAGAAAGGTTGAGGACTTAACAAATAAATCATTGTAATTTAGGAACAGAATCACGTTGGTATTTGAATCGTGTTTGTGATCTTTAACAATCTGTTAAATATAAATGCTTTGTCATATTGGTGGTGACACATCTATTGCAACATGTTGAGCTTATCACAAATATTATAGGCTACTTTGCTTTTTTGACTTCTGATCGCAAGTGTAGCCATACTTTGGAGCAATATGGGTCCTGGCAGATTGCTAGGTCGGGTCCTCACAGATGAAAAAAAAGAACCGCATATAGGAATTGAAAGGCGGAATCGAAATTTTAATTTTACAAGAAGTATCCGATTCCTGACCTTAAGTATCCGATTCTGGAATCGGAATCGATTTTCGATACCCCATCCTACTTCCATCAGTGTTTAGTACAAGCCACTTGTCAGATTTCCAAAAAGGCATGAGTGTCTGTAACCTTAACAGCCCTGTTGTTTGGTGTTTTAAGAACAACGGTCTTTACGATTATGAATCTGTACACAAAGTATGGGAAGACTTCATTAGTGAAGAAGAGAAATGGAAGAAATTTGAAAGTTAATAATAGGGACACTGTGTCACTGTGAACAATTCAAACTGAGCTCTAAATTGAAAAAAATGATGCTGAGTTGTTTCTCCCTCCCCTCCTCCTTAGTCTTGATGTTCCTGCGGGTTGCCAGATTGAAAACATGCAAAAGGAACGACCGCATTTTACATAGTTGGGTAAAGTCCGAGAGCGGTGAATGGGAGTGTCCTACAAATATATTTTTACATTCCCATTTGCTCAAATAATCAATCTAATCAATCAAAGGAAAAAAAAAAAAAAATCGAGAGAGACTGATATCTTCAGTCAAAAGAGAGAACAATGTCAAATTTATCATCCCTCCCATAGACACGGTATTAGAAACACATTAGCATTAACTAGTTTTTTGTAACTTGTAACTAAGGTAATATATAATACAAAGTATAGTGTTATAAATGTACAAACTTTAAAAAAAAAAACAAAAAAAATATTGTGAAAAGGGTCCATAGAAGGTAACAAGCCTTACACAGTGTAAGTTAATGAGCTGATTTATTCATGTTTTAATATTCCTCTATTCATAGAGCGTTTTATTTGGATGCTGAGGCTTTTTAGATTGAGTAGAATCTGTGATCTCAGTGCAGTATGCTGTGTTTTTCACCAACTGGCAACCCAGTGTTTCAAAATACTATTGGGTAAATTGGCAGTGGGCAGAATCACACAGACCAAAACAAAAACAGACATTCCTACCACATTTCAAAGCAGAATAACTGTCTGTAGTATTGTTTTTCAAAGAAACGTTTATGTGAACTTTGCATATCTGCAAACATATAAAAGTATTTTTATGCTTTAGTACAGTCAACATACAGCACCTTTAGTTAATATTGCCTTTTTCCAGTTCATGTTATTTTGTCCAACCCCATGAATGATTAATATAAATCATTATATGTTTTGTTGAAAATATCGATTAAATGTAGTCAATATTTTGTGTCGCCTGACCATTTTACTCCCAATAAAATGGTGTATAATAATTTTTGAGGCATTTTAGTTGATGATAATATGCAAAATGATGAAAACTATAATGATGATCTTGAAAAACTTTTTGTCAAGAAATATTTTTCTATACATTTGTTATATTATTACATTATTATGAATTGTACCAAAATAATCAAATCATTTAGCAAGTCACTGAGGTAAAGAAAAATTATTTAAATGAATCACCTAATTTAAGATATTTTTGATGAAAGTATAAAGAGAGATTTCTGACCCTGGATGGACATCAACGTAACTGCCATGACAGAAAGGCAGAAGGATGTCGATAAAATAGTCCATGTGACTTAAACTTGTGTTCCAAAGATGAATGAAGGTCTTACAAGTTTGGAACAACATGAGGGTGAGTAATTAATAACAGAATTTTAATTTTTGGGTGAACTATCCCTTTAATATCCCTAAAATCAGATTAATGTCCACAAGAGAGTTATTGGCATTTACCTGCTGGTTGGCCTCATATGCCCGACGCTCAGCTTCCAACACCTGTGTCTCTAACTGCTGCATCTGAAAGAGCAAAAAGTACTGTATAAATGAACGGGCAAAAGTGCTTGTGCATAAATATTTATAAACATGAGAATAACCATTATGAAAGTCTACTTTAAATTTACACATAAGATTTTCCATGCATCACTGTGAAAGAAAAAGCTAGTCGGTTTCGTCATTCTGGCCCTGAAACTCATTTTATCTTTTAAAACATGTATTCTTCTCATAGCATAGGATTGCCAGGAATGCAGCAAACCATTTGCACATCATTTTTACCATAGCGGGAATGCCATGCTATATTACAGTTACATTCCTTCAAGCCATTTATTTTTCTTTTTTGGATGAAAAGACCATGAGAAAAATTTGAGTTAAGGAAACTCAAAAACTATTGCCTAAGCAAAAACATTTCCCAAAAAACTGAAACTGTGTTGTATCGGTTACGCTTTTGGACCGTATTGTATGTACTATGACAATTACAGTTTTGTATGCAAAAAAAGGTTATGTGGTAAACCAGAGGTAATGATTCAGTTGCTGGTCATTCTGATGATTGTTTCCTGTCATCAAATTGAGTGAAATTTAAGGGAATTTTGACCACTGTACTTCCAATCCTCATACTTTCTAGCTAATCTCTAATATAAATTCCTAAATCACTTGCCAGTTTCATAAAACTAAGCACTCCACACATTCTGTGGCTTAGTTGTGGTCACCAGTTTGGAGTTTGCTGAATGATCTTGGAATTTCAATGCAGACCACTAGTGAAAATGCTTGTATTGTGCATTGTTTAACTTAATACACACTTTTTCATTGCAAATTAAATTATCAACATAATGTGAATGAAAAGTTTTGGGAAAAAAATATGAGGTCACTTGAGCTGAACAAATCCTGAAGATTGTGCTCTCCAGCATAAAAGTGTTTTATGTACTTTATCAATTTGCAGAAACACTCAAATACTACTATAGCATATACATACTTTATAATTTAATATATCGATATTTTTTACATTACAGTATTGAAAATGTTATTTTTATTTAATTGTGTTAAAGGAGAAGTCCACTTCCAGAACAAAAATTTACAGATAATTTACTCACCCTCTTGTCATCCAAGATGTCTGTGCCTTTCTTTCTTCAGTCGACAAGAAATTATGTTTCTTGAAGAAAAAATTTCATGAATATTCTCCATATTAGAGGTCGACCGATATTGGATTTTACCGATAACTAGTTTAGACCACACTGGCCGATACCGATTAATGTGCAAATGGTCAGTTTGTTTCGAAAACACACACGCTGGATGCGTTGTGTTCAATTCAAGCGGCAGTCTAAAAAATAAAAAACACAATTTGTTGAGTCATCTTAAAATAATTTGTTACCCTGCTGCTTTAAAATTTTAAGTTCAGTCAACTCAAATAAGTTTAGTCAACTTGAAATGTTAAGTTGTACTAAGTAACAACTTAGATATTTGTGTTTGCTAAACTTAACAGATGGGTAAGTAACCCAGCTGCCTTAAAATTTTAAGTTGATTCAACTCATATCTAAGTTGTCACTTAGTATAATTTAACATTTCAAGTTGAATAAACTGCTTTTGAGTTGACTGAACTTAAAATTTTAAGGCAGCCAGGTTACAAATTATTTTAAGTTGACTCAACAAATTGTTTTTTAAAGTGTAGTCAAGAAATTCATCTCTTAGTAATGACATGAAAACATGCACTACAGTATACTGTACACACAGTTTTGTTGTCGATGTTTTAAATCCGCCTTTGAAGTGTCCAGCTCTGTCCAGCGTCAAGTGTCTAAACAAACGGCACGTGCTGTCAGTGATTTCTGCCACTAGAGGCCGCTCTCGGTGTTGTATAACAAAGACTATAGGGACTTTGCTGTATAATGATGACATTCTCAGCAGCTCCAGCAACGGATCCAACCCAGAAAAAAACTATCGGCATGGATTTTTGCTGATAACCGATAATTCCGCCATCAACTATCGGTACCGATTAATCCATATAGTGGACTTCAATGGTGCCCCCAAGTTTGAACTTCCAAAATGCAGTTTAAATGCATTTTCAAATGGCTCTAAACGATCCCAGCCAAGCAAGAAGGGTCTTACCTAGCAAAATGATTGGTTATGATCTAAACTAATTGACAATTTACATACTTTTTAACCTCAAACGCTTGTCTTTAAGTTTGCGTGAACTCTGTTTTTTTCCAGTTCAATACAGTCAAGACAGTTAGGGTATGTCGAAAAACTCCCATCTCATTCTTCCCCAACTTCAAAATCCTACAAAGTCCTACATCGCTGCAGAAGTACAGACCCAGTGTTTACAAAGTGAACATGCAAAGAAGATCAAATGCCCTTTACAAAAAAAAAAAAAGGTAAAACAGCGATGTAGAAAACGAGACGGGAGTTTTTTGACATACCCTAACTGTGTTGACCTGGATTACACAAACTACGCATGTGCATCGCAAAGACGAGACAAGATGAGCATTTGAGGTTAAAAAGTATATAAATGGTCAATTTGTTTCAAAAATAACCAATCGTTTTGCTAGGTAAGACCCTTCTTCCTTGATCATTTAGAGCCATTTGAAGCCACATTTAAACTACATTTTGGAAGTTCAAACTTGGGAGCACCATTGAAGTCCATTATATGGAGACAATTCCTGAAATGTTTTCGTCAAGAAACATAATTTCCTATCGACTGATGAAAGAAAGACATGAACATCTTGGATGACAAGGGGGTGAGTACATTATCTGTAAATTTTTGTTCTGGAAGTGAACTTCTCCTTTAATTAAAAATTAGCGGGTGCTTCCTATAACACTGAACATTTTGGGGTTAAATTTGCTTGTTCGGTGTTACGCGCTTGTTTCTGCTTTGGCAGGAACTCCATCATCAACCTGTTTCTCTTCATAGAGTTCCCAAAGGAGAACAGACAAATATGACCTAACACACTGCTAATAGTTACCACTGCACTCATATTTTCCACTGAACATCCTAACAGCCTCTTTTCTTTACAAGCCTCCATCATTAAAGATGTTTAATAAGTCCCAATGCACAAAGCACCATTGACAAAATGATCATAATGATGACTGGAACAGTCCAGTCCATGTCTTCATTTTCTGCTCTAGTTCTTAAGTTAAAGCACATTTTGTTGGATTTGTTAATGGTGCATTGGTCAGAGCTCGATGAATGACGTAAATCTCTGATTCGCAGATGGAAGTTTAAAAAAATCCACAGACTCTGGTTAGTTTTCCATGATAGAAGTCTGTTGATATTCAAGGTTTAGTGAGCCAGGGCCGGACTAAACCAAAGGGTGTGTCCTCAAAACACACTGATGGTCAGAAATACATCACACACTCATTATCTCTGTCGTCCACACACACAGCCGCTATCCCGCAGACTATTCATACACACAAGCTTATTGTGGAACTAACTACAGATACGTTTATACCGCAACAACCACACACACACACACATACTGTACACACGGGTACACACCCAACCTCATCTGTGGTCAAGATGGTCCACCATTGCCTAACGGCACAGATATAGAAAATAAAAAATAGCAGAGTAATTACAGAATGTTCTGAGAACAGCTGCACAAACGCTTCAGACTCTGAGCAGTTCAGCCATAGGTTAACAGTATATATTAACGTGCTGTTTTCTAAAGCTCATCATTGCATCTGTCTGGGTGAAGACTTGGTGCATGAATCGCCAGTGAACACCATCTGATTGCCTGGTGCTACATACACTACCATTAAACATTTTTTTTTTATTTGAAAAAAATTAGTAGTTTTATTCAGATATTTATGGGCCATTCTACAGAATTGTTTTTGAAAGTCTTTTTCAACAAATTTTGTATGCATGCAAATTGTATAATATTAAATTGTATAGTATACATTTCTAGTAATTGTGCAGTTAATTCTCATATTGTATTTTCAGAAGGTTTTGGAATATTTGTCCCAAATTCGTCACTACCGAAACACAGCAATATCTAATTTAATAAGAAGGGTTATATTGACCTATTGAGATTTTGCTTACATCTTCCTTGTAAATATTTTTAAATATTTTATTAAAAAGTTTTCAGAGGTAAATCAACAACAATTAGAATTTTAATAATATTTCAAGTGTGATTTATGAGATTTTTTTTTAAATCCAGTTTTTCTTTGTAAAAGCCAAAAAAGTTGATCATACTGATTTTAAAGTTAAGGAGGATTCATTAGTTTGAATATACACTGAACCAAACATTGTCATAACATCTTAGTTGACAATTCAGTATAGCCTACTTTATTTTTGATAAAACATCCCATGTTTTGGTAGTGATTGCACATTTTTGGATAGGGACAGTAATGTTTTGGTAGCGAACGCATCACATTACAGAATTTTAACCCACATACAAAAACAATACTAAAACACACTAAAATACTAAAGATTTGCATAACTGTACTAAAATTATGTTTATTTTCCCCAAATAAAGGATTATGTGTTCCCTTCACTACTGAAACAATCATTTTTCAACAATCAATTTTATGGGATAACACCCCAAAAAATGAAGATTTTCACCAAATGTTTCAGTCGTGACAATTTTAGATATTTTTGAAGCTAGCTCAAAGAAGCTAAACAGTATGGTTAGCACAGTCCTGAACAGTTGTACACATATAAAAACTAAATGTTATGGAATAACCCCCCCAAAAACTGTAGAATTCCTTATAGGGGGTCATTGGATGCTCAATTTCCACAAGTTGATATGATTCTTTAGGGTCTTAATGAAAAGTCAATGGTAGTGTAAAACAACACTCTTTTTACCTTGCCAAAATCAGCTCTGCAAAAATCATCCCATTCTGGTCGAGGCTGCTTTAAATGCAAATGAGCTCTGCTTTCCCCGCCCCTCTCTTCTCTCTGTGGAGTGACGAGCATGTTTACTTTAGCCGCATTTAGCCGCTAAACTTGCTAACTAGCACATTATTAGGAAAGGCGATTGCAAAGATTCATAAAAAAACCCTTATACTCACTTCTGCTGTAAGTGAAGCTGGATCACGAATGATTCGCGCGAACATAGACGGATATATGTAGATCAGGAGGCAAACAAACGTAATCCACTGCATCTTCAGCAGCTCAGATGTCGGGAGTAAATGACGACCAATATGTTCATTATTAAATCCAGCAACACAACACCTCAATCGCTCAATCGGAGATATTCTTGTCTAACTTACACCCCTGCTCTGTCATCAAAACATGGAGGTTGGACTGTTACAACTAATCTGAGGTAAGATGCTCATGTCAATCAACTGTCGTGGGAGCGGCCTCTGTGGGTGTGACACCACACTGACAGGCATCTGAGAATGGCTCGATTTGAAAAATTTTTACAGATTAATTAAAAAACACTGCATAGATTTTTATCATTATAGGGTAGATTTGTACATGCACTGCCAACGCACATTAATGTTCAAACAACATGAAAAAGTGCAGTTAGCATCCGATGACCCCTTTAACGTTACTCACAGATTTTTCATACTTTTAAACACATTTACGTCAAAATCATTGGGCCTATCTACTCACCATGTAGCACTGGTGAGCAGAAGAGACTTTAAACATTAAAAACACTAAACATTAAAAAATCTTACCAGCCCTAAACTTTTGAATAGTTTGTAACTTCAGGTAATCTGGATAACTGACACTCTGATTAACAGATGTGAAAACCTTTAAAAGATACCCATTTATTTCACATTTAGCACCACTGACAAATAAATCAGCCTATTCCATTTGTTTTTTGACTGATCTGCAATGTCAGTTGTATTTGGCACTCTGCAGTCCAAACAATTCAGCACGCAAGTGAGCAGTCTAAATGATTCAAAATGAATCACAAACTGATTCAGTGATTTTGCTTACTCATCTGGACGTTTTAAATAATAAAACATGGCCAGGGATGAATAACTCTTGAGAAATTCTTAATTTGTGGCTACAATGTCTAGTTTTTCATCCTCATGCCATGTGCAGGGCTCCAGAGTGATTCCAAGCAACAAAATGACCAGCATCATTCATTTTCAAAGATAAATAGCAATTTCCGGTGACACAAACAATAGAGACTGCTGACGAAGCAAAAAAGCTGCCAATGGGAGTGGGTTATATCAAAACAAACGAAAAACCTCGCTGGATGGTTTTATCAATTTGCAGCTCTACATTTCCATCAACAGCTCTTTGAATCTTCTACAATCCCTTTCACTTCTCTGCTCCATATGGTCCTGGCTACAGTCAGTCCTCCATTCCATGCATTCCATCCTCGGCCTTCTGTGGCCGGCCCGCCCTGCACCCCTCATCCAGCCTCCCTTTACAGGCCAGCTCACAAAGCCTGTCTGTGTGACAACCTTCACTGCACTACGGCTCCAAATTCCCCAGCGTCACCCAGCCTCTGCTCCGCACTCCACTCATCTGTGGCCTACAGCAACAAACTGCATACTTCACTTTGAAATGTGCTCGAAGCTCACGTTTTCATTCCAGCAGAATCCATTGCTGAAAACATTATTATACACTGCCCTCCAAAAGTTTGGAAACACCCCTGGCAAAGTGTGGTTTTGGATGATATCAGCATAAATCCTTCTCATTTTTTGGTGCAAATACATTAAAGTAACTTGACATTATCATTAAAGACCAGCAATAGTAATTTTCATTTTGATTACATAATAATGGCAATATATACATGTCAAAGTCAGACATGCCCCTTTGCCAGCTGTGATGCCTGGTTACTGGTTTAGACTTGGCCCAGGTTGTTAAAAGATTTTTGGGTCAGCACACCTTAATAGCTTCAACAACTGATTGTCAATTAAGTTTAGAATACAATGAATTTAGGTCCAGATGTATATATGTTACCCTGGAGCACAAAACCAGTCATAAGTAGCACAGGTGTATTGGTAGCAATAGTCACAAATACTTTGTATGGGTCAAAATGATCATTTTTTCTGTTATGCCAAAAATCATTAAGATAAAGACCATGTTCCATGAGGATATTTTGTAAATTTCCTACCGTAAATATATCAGAACTTATTTTTTGATTAGTAATATGCATTGCTAATGCATTGAACTTTATTTGGACAATTTTAAAGGTGATTTTCCCAATATTTTGATGTTGATTGCAGATTCCCTCAGATTCCAGATTTTTAAATAGGTGTATCTTGGCCATATATTGTCCTATCCTAACAAACCATACATCAATGGAAATAGTTTATATTATATATTATATATTATATATTATATAAAACTATATATCTTCATATATGTTATTTTAAAATGATATACATGAAATCTGAATTAAACATGAAAAATGATATTACCTAAACAAAATTAGTTACACAAAACTAGTTAATTACCTAATTATAAATTTTATGATTCATTTAACTCTTAAAAGATTAAGTAACACTTTACAATAAGGTTGCATTTGTTAAACATGAACAAACAATAAACAATACTGCTGCAGCATTTATTATTCGTAGCAGCATTAATCGTTGCTAATGTTAATTTACTAAAACATTCTTAAAAGCAAAAGTTGTATTTGACTAAAATGAAAAAAAAAAATATATATATATATATATATTTTCATATTTTCAACCAATAACAATTATCATTAAATATTATATATATATATATATATATATATATATTTAAATATTGCTTATATTATTTTTAGTTCATGTTAGCAAAAAGTTATCAAATGGTAATATTTGATAACAAAAGTTATCAAATGTTACCAATTATACATACATTATCACTGTAATAGTGGAGAAAAATATATTCAGTAGTATCAGTATAAAACACAAATATATAATTTTGTACAAATAAAAAAAATATATAGTTATACAAACAACCAATACATTTATTTTATTTTATTTATTTTTTTGGAGGCCTGTTGTACAAGTAATCATCCAGGAACTCAAACCTCAGAAACATACCACAATAAAACAATGTCTGTTACATCTCTGAATCATACTATGCTAGGGTCCCGGTCTCTCTGGTCACTTCCGCCTGAACAAATGTGGAATCAATCTGAGGGTGCTGAGCGGAACGCTAACCTACAACAGATTCCTGCTTCACACAATGTGCTCTCAGTGTGAGAACACAAGTTCATATGTATTTGACTGCACTTGAAAGTTGGCCATATTTAACCATAACTGTTTAAAAGAAAGGTTTGCATCTGGTCATAAGCAGCATATGGTGTAGCCACTTAAATTTTCTTCATGTGTTTCTTTGTGACATTTTTTGAAGATGTATCACAGCAAAAGTCCGTTACTGTTTAAGTCTCTTTGCATGATGAGCAATTGCTGTCCATGTCTGGTTGATTCATTCAAACTTCACCAAACAGGAAGTGAACAAGGGGAGAAAATAACCTACATTTCTCCCAACAAACCACACTTGGATCAGCATATATGTGTTTGTTTGTGTATGTATTTAGCATGCTAACTTCCTGTATAACACGACGCCAGGCATTTCCTCCCTTGGGAATCTCTGATTAAAGGATAGTTTTTTTTACCACACAGTTTGTTTGTCTCTCTCCTCCCACTTTGCTCCCTTTCTTTCCCTTTCACTCTTATACATTGTCATCCGTCCTACAAGACGTGTGAAACGAAGTATTTTCAAAATCATAGTTTGAGACATACCCACTGACAAGGAAGGATAAATAGAGTCCCAAATCAGATACATTCGTAGGGGGTGATGACCTAGGCCCAATCCTATTTCTGCCACTTACCCCTACCCCTCTGTTTTCTGCATTTACGTGAAGGGGTAGCGGCATCTTGATTCTCTTTTAGTTGGAGGGGTAGAGGTAGAGGGAAGGGGCAGATAGCCAGATAAGGGCCGGAAAGATTTTTTCAAAGATCATTGCTCCTGGATGTGTGTGTGTGTCAATATAAGCAGCGCATTAAAGGAAAAGTCCACTTCTAGAACAACAGTTGACAGATAATGTACTCAACTCCTTGTCATCCAAGATGTTCATGTCTTTCTTTCTTCAGCTGTAAAGAAATTATGTTTTTTGAGGAAAATATTTCAGCTTTTTCCATATAATGGACTGATATGGTGCCCCGATTTTGAACTTTCAAAATGTAGTTTAAATGTGGCTTTAAACAATCCCAAATGTGGTTGTAAACCACAGAAATCGGAGAAAGAAGGGTCTTATCTAGCGGAACGATCAGTTATTTTCATAAAAATAATACAATTTATATACTTTTTAATGTCAAACGCTCGTCTTGTCTTGCTCTTCCCAAGCGGGGTCGGTACTTCTGCAGCGATGTAGGATGAATTTGAAATGATTTTTGAAGTTGATGAGACATGACGAGCGTTTGAGATTGAAAAGTATTTAAATTGTATTCTTTTAAAGGGGTATACAGGTTTTTTTTATGAATCTCTATGCCTTACGTAGTAATGTGCTAGTTAGCAAGTTTAGCGGTTAAACGCGGCTAAATGCGGCTAAAGTAAACAGGCTCGTCACTCCACAGAGAGAAGAGAGGGGCGGGGCGAGCAGAGCTCATTTGCATTTCAAGCAGCCTCGACCAGAATGGGATGATTTTTGCAGAGCTGATTTTGACAAGGTAAAAAGGGTGTTGTTTTACACAACCATTGATCATTTTTAACCAAAGTATATTATAGAATTTTCATTAAGACCCTAAAGAATCATATCAACTTGTGGAAAATGGGCATCTGATGACCCCTTTAATGAAAATAACCGATCGTTTTGCTAGATAAGACCCTTCTTCCTCGGCTGGGATCATTTATAACTGCATTTGGGATCGTTTGAAGCCGCATTTAAACTGCATTTTGCACCATATCAGTCCATTACATGGAGAAAAAGTGTCGCTATGTCACTTCACGGGAAGTGAAGAGGGAATATTGAGGCAAAAATTATAATTTTTTTTAAAAACCACTGATTTAGACTGAAATAACTGACTGTCTTTATAAGTGAGTCATTGAATCATTCACTAAATCAAACTGATTAGCTCAAACACACTCAACAAAACAACTGTATTTCCTTATTCACTTCCTGTAAAGCAGTGGTGGACGAAATACACAAATCAAGTACTTGAGTAAAAATACAGATACGTATAATAAAATATTACTTTTTCAATTTTACTTTAGTACTCGATTTTTTATGTACTTACGTAAAAAGTACTGATCGAATTATTTAGCAATTTTATATAGGCTACTTAATTTAATTTTATATTAGCACATAATTTTTATAACCCTACTGCTCAAAATACCTGTGATTTTCCAAAATAACCACTAAAAGAAGTCAAGATATAATTTGTTATTGATATGGACTATGTTGACGAGAGTAATGTAGCAATGTTCACTGTGAAGTTTACACTGCGATGTACCTGAGAGAAAACAGATTTGACCATCTAATTTTCACCAGTAAGAAAAATGTGTTTTAAAGCTTGTTGTTTTGCAGAATATGACATAAGAATAAGGCCTTAAGTTAAAAAGAACAATTTAAGGAAAATACCTTCTCTGTGGTGTAAAAACACCCCTGGCCAAATGTGCCCAGAGGGCATCACTTCCCACTTTGATAATTATTGTAGTTACCATGTTCTGAACATCACATCCTTTCTTTTTCCCTGAGATGTAATCTATGTAGGTGGTTGAATAAAAATATTTGGACTTTATATTTAAAAATCACCTTAACTTAAGACCAGCAAGCTTGTTAGCTAGACAGTTAGCATCAGCTAACAATACTGACTTATTTTCAGTATGGTTATGAATAAGTATTCATATCTGTCTACTACTAAAAATTTATACTGTTGATCAACAAAATAAAACAGATGTCACATAGGGATAAATGTGTAGCATTTTAATTAAATAACGTTACAGCAGCGGGGAATATGAACATGCATGATTATTTTATTTAATCTGTGTTATTTTAATGTTTCGCTTTTTGACATAAAACATAGAGACACTAGTCTCTAGTAATGTGTCTGCATTCAAGCATTTCAGTGGGCTTAAATAGATCACCCTTTACAGCATATTTTTTTCACAAACAACTGACGGTTTTGACCTAAATATGATTTTCAGTTACAATAATTAACCCTAAAATTCAACATTAGTAACTTACTTTTCGCAGCATCAGTCGCGTACGCGCTCACAAGATCTCCCGGTTCTTACTTGTGAATTCAGTTCAGTGGAGACTCGCTCTAAACGGATCATTTGAATCAGTGAGTTGTCGACTCGAAAGCATGTGATATATATAATAAGGAGTAACAAAGGGTTTATGAATTGTAGTGAATTAAAAAGTGCAATCTAATGCTTTGGAATGTAGTGAAGTGAAAGCAAAAGTTACTCAAAATAAAACGACTCCAGTAAATTACAGATATTTTAATAATATACTACTTGAAAAATATCAACTTAAGTACACTTCGTTACTGTCCACCACTTCTGTGAAGTGATTGTGAAGTGATTTTTAAATTGGAATCTCAAGTCCTTCACAGGGCACTTACGGTCAAATAGAATGCACATACTGTCTTAATAAGTGAGTCATTTAATTATTCACTTAACCAATTTGTTCAAAACCACTGATTCATTGAATAAAGAAACACTGAGCAACTGTTTGTTGCTCACAGATGCACAACTGTTCTTTGTTAGAACTATTTTAGTTGGTGGAACAAAAATAGACAAAGTACCTGGTAATATTATGTCTAAAACATAAGTTACATACATTGTTGTATAACATAGTTTTAAAGGAGATGTCCACTTTGGTTTTTGAGGAAAACATTTCAGCATTTTTCTCCATATAATGGACTGATATGGTGCCCCGATTGTGAACTTCCAAAATGCAGTTTAAATGTGGCTTCAAACGATCCCAAATGCGGTTGTAAACGAGTCCAGCCGAGGAAGAATGGTCTTATCTAGCAAAACAATGGGTTATTTTCATTAAAAAAAAATACAATTACTTTTTAATCTCAAACGCTCATCTTGTCTTGCTCCATGAACTCTGCAGTGTATTCTGCCTCAAGACAGTTAGGGTATGTTGTAAAACTTGTATTTTCTCCCTCAACTTCAAAAATCATTTCAAAATCATCCTACATCGCTGCAGAAGTACTGACCCAGTCTTTGCAAAGTGAACATGCAATGATCAAACACCCTTAACAAAAATGTAAAACAGTGATATGACGATTTTGAAGTTGAGGGAGAACATGAGATGGGAGTTTTTCAACATACCCTAACCGGAACAAAAACAGTCCAGGCAGAGTAAGACAAGACGAGCTTTGACATTAAAAAGTATATAAATTGTATTATTTTTATCAAAATAACTGTTTCGCTATATAAGACCCTTCTTTCTCGGCTGGGATCATTTACAACCGCATTTGGGATCATTTGAAGCCGCATTTAAACTGCATTTTGGAAGTTCAAAATCGGGGGAACCATAGCAGTCCATTAGATGAAGAAAAATCCTGATGTTTTTCCTCAAAAAACCTCATTCCTTTACGACTGAAGAAAGAAAGACATGAACATCTTGGATGGGGGTGAGTACATTATATGTGAATCTTTGTTTTGGAAGTGGACTTAGGCAGTAAATTCTAGCGCTTGAAATGAGGTTAAAGCCTGTTTCCTCAAAGAGTGATAACTTATGTGATAACTAGCTTTAAAGCTTTAAAACTATGAAGGTTTAATAATATTATAATTCTATGATAACACCAATGTCTGTTATTAAGTAAATAGTGAATAACATTATTGTCCATTTGTGTGGCTGCAAATATATTTAGCATGCTAAAACTCTTAAAGGGGACCTATGCAAAAATCACTTTTTTATAAGGTGTTTGAACACAGTCATGTGATAAAAATCCACCCACTTATTTTTTTATAATCCCAATAAATCATGAACAGTCTCTCTGAACATGCGATTCTAAATTTCTCCCTATGTACATGTCATCGTAGGGAGAAATCCCACCCATTTGTGACAATTTCTGCCTTATTACCATAGACACAGCCCTGAGTGAGAAGCAGCAGTCCGCCATTGCTGTTTTCTTGGGGTAGTTGCAGGAGATAATACAATGTCAACGCCAAAGATGCATTACAAGTGTTTTTTGGGATGCATCAACAAACATAGAAGTCTCCATAGACTCCCTCCATCTGAGCTGCTGAGGATACTCGTTTGTTTTCCAAATCGCCTCGCTGAAAGTGCTTCTTCGCACTTTGTTTTTGCCAGCTCTTGAAGCTCCACCCTTTTCTGAAAAGGGGGCTGGGAGCAACAGCTCATTTGCATTTAAAGGGACAGACACAAAAACAGCACGTATTGCCTCATACCCTAAAAGTGCCAATTTTAATAAGCTATAAAAAATTATCTGTTGGGTATTTTGTGCTAAACTACACATATACACTATGGGGACATCAGAGACTTATTTTACATCTTGTAAAAAGAGGCATAATAGGTCACCATTAATTCACCCCCCCTTGTTTAAAACATAGCTTAACAATCTAGTCAGCAACTAATTATTTGGTCAGATGTTGGGTGACTAGCTGATCATCTGGGCCATTCCTACGTCAGTCCTTCCAATTCATCCTCTTCTTCTTTTTCTTTCTTTTTTCCCACAAGATTACTCTCTGACGTATCCTTAGCTAAACCATGCTTCCCAGCTATCTGTATTTTAACAACTCAGGACCTACAGTCAGTAGACAAGTCATGAAAGAGGCCCTATGTAAACATCAAATGGCAGCTTTTAATTACTGCAATAAGGGAATGTGTCCACATGCCATGCAAAGGAGGAATAATAGATGGCACACATAAGTGAGGCCAGACACTACCCAGCTGCTAACAATAACACGCCTACTGATGAAGGAATGAGAAGCAATTACAATGCGATTCTCATATGATGAAATCATACACTTGAATCAGCATCACAGGGGTCAGAGGTCACACTTAATGAGACTGAGGCAGTATTCAAAATGGCATATTTCCCTACTATATAGCAGGTGGTTGTCCGAATTAACAGTATTCATTAAACAGTAGGATAAAAGTATCCAGATGACCTGCTATTTCTGAAATGCACACTTTGTTATCCAATGAGGCCATAGGAGAAGAGCGAATCGACACAACAGTGCAGCGATACAACTGACACTGGTAGGTCACATGACTGAACATTTAAAGCACAAGATACATTCTGAGTTTGCAATTCAAAGAAGATTCTGCTATCCCAGAATGCAGCAGTCTGGAGCCCTGTGGTTAGGCGTCTGTTTATATTAACCTCTAATCTGCTCTCCCTCGAGACAGGCCAAAGAAATAGGCCATGGAGTGCACACACACACTCTTTCGTTGAAACGAAAACCAAACATGGAAATGAGCAATACTTTAATAGGTGGCTTCTTTGCCTTTCCTAGAATTCTCTTTGATTAAGTATCTCGGCAATATAAATACATAGACTGGAATTAGTGGGGCGGTGACAGTTACAGACAAATCATATGCCTGTTCTGTTATTACTTCAATAAAAGATGGCCGGGGTAGGGTAGGATTTACTTGCTCAGCATGCGGTCTCATATAATGATTTTTAAAGGTCTGAGAGCATCAGTGTAAACAGCAGGCTGAGTGAAGAGACTCAGGGACTGAGATGTGGTGTGTTTGACTGACCTTTTCTGCTGTGAGCTCTCGGATCACACTCATCTGTCCGCGGAACTTGAAGAGCAGGGCCTCGAGGGCCATGTACTTCTCTTTCCACTCCCCACCTGCGCCTTCATCGCCCTCCGCCATGCCGTCACCCCTCAGGTCCTGCCACATCACATAAACAGCATGAGACTTAAGGCACATAGAGCTTGTTGTAGAAGACCACTCAAGAAGATAAACCAATGACGATAAGACCAAATATAAATCATCCAGATGCAGGACTGGATGGGTGAAATTGCAAAACAATTATCTTGATTTTTCAGCCTTTTCACAATATTTGTATGGCCCTGTGATTTCCGCAATGGGGAAAACATGGATGGATTCAAGGAATCCAGTCATAAACATTGAATTTACTGTATAACGCGAAATGTTGTGGATTTTAACAAATTTTGGATGAATAAATCAATGCGCGTGACTGAAATGCGCATGACCGTGACGCTCACAGTGTTTTCAGCCTCTGCGGCCATGATTTGACTAGACAAACACATAAACATAACCTCTAGAACTGTTCTGAGCATGAGCATTTCTTTTAAAGGAAACTATCGTCATATCATATACAAAAAGGACCTTAAGGTCAAAATAAAACTTTAGTTTAACCTGAAGGAAGTGTGACAGAAATATATTACTTAATGTAATGACAGTACTACTACTACTACTATTATTAAAATGTTTATTTATTAGAATATTTATATACATTTACCAAAAAAAGACAAACAAACAAACATAATAACAATAAAAAAAAAAAATATTGTTTAATAGAATCAATTAATTAGAGGTGTTTTCAATTATATATATAAAAAAATAATGTAACCATTAAAATGGTACTTTAGAAATTTGAAATTAATGGAAAATCCTGAACTTGGTAAAAATAAAAAAAAACTAAATTTGAAGAAAAAAACCTTACAATGCATTTTTTATTAAACTTTTAATAAATTGCTGTTAAATTGTGCAAGTTTCATGATTTCATGATTAAGACATTTAAAAGTAAAAGTGCTTTAAAAGTAATCCCAAAAAATTAAAATGGAAGAAAACAGAATTTGAAAAAAAAAAAAAAAAAAAAAAAAACATAAATAAATAAATACATAAATAAAAATAATAATAATAATAATAATAATAATAATAATAATAATAATAAATAAATAAATAAATAAATAAATAAATAAAACTGAATTTGGGAAAAAATTAAAAGGATTTCACTGGGCCCTATATTTGAAATACGTCTTGATATTTCTATATGTCCTATTAGTTAGCATCACTTTAACCACCCAGTCACATTTTAACACTGAAATGTGGATGAAATATTGTCAGTTGTTGTTTAATACTGGAAAATGTTGAAATAATGCTTAATGTTCATAAAAAAGTTACAAATTACTTACAAATCATATATATATATATATATATATATATATATATATCCTTATGTTGAAAAAATGTAAAAACAACAATATCAATGTTAATTCCACTTGCCAAATTAACAAAAATGAAAACTGCCTTTCACGTTTTAGAAATAATCAGAAATTATATTTCAACTGAAAGTGTAAAACCTCAAAATTCCTCTTGTGAAAGCCATTTTAAAAATGGACATTACATTACCGTGGAAATGGGACTTAAAAATCATATTACAAAATGTATTTGTTCATGAATTACAACAATTTAATGTCATTTCATTTAAGTTTGGATAGTGCACTTTCATGTCTATGTTCAAAAATGGGGGTGAAAGTTAAAGGGTTAAATGCAGGAACTAAACTGCAGTAAAAATTTCAAAAAATCCATTTGAAAATAATGTAATATATCCCCCTACATGCATTACATGCAATGCCACTGTAGTACAAGAAAAATATCAGACTGGGACTTCTGTGAAACGTTTTGTGTGATGATGAAAACGAATTGCTAAACCAGAGATATAATTCAGTTCACTAAAACTTACAGTTTGAACTAGTTTATTTATTACCTAAATTTGTTCAATGACATGGTCTATAGGAAAAGTAACGGCCAAACAAACAAGTCAGCATGTGACTGACCTTTAACATCAAAATGTAAAAACAATATCAGTTGTTGTTTCAGTGGTGAAAAGCAGAATGACAGACTGACTTTTTGTTCTTTTAACATTTGGACAAAAGAATCTCCTCCTTTCTACAAAAATGTGCATCTTCCACAGTTTGACTTTTCACAGCTTCCCATGTTTCACAGAACTCATAATTACATTTGGACATGCATAGATGTTTATTTGATACAGAGTACAGGTATATCTGAAATTTCCATATAGATGTATGACATCTGAGAACTTTTACAGCAGAGACAGTATTGTTGTCTTGGTCTTGAATGGCTAAAGTAAGTGTTTGAGGGCCATGCAGGCGGAGCGTTTCTCAAAAGCATTGTAGGCTAAGTTTACCATAGAGATGGTGGCAATGGACCTACGATGTACCTAGGTTGACGATGCTTTTGGGAAATGCGGCCCACCACTATAAAAACAAACCCTTTCAGCCAGCACTGATGCACTATCATCACACTTTTCCATCATAAAAGTTTTAATTATGAAAAACATGTGTCAACTGATGCAAAACAGGTGAGGGAAAGCACAACAGCAAAGTGTGAGTGACATTTCACTACAACTTCTCTCTGGTTATAATAAGCTCTCATTATAGCATTGGCACGGGCATAAAGAGAGTGGATACATGTGTGGAGCTCAATTAAGCTGTCCTGGTAAATAACACTGAGGGTTTGAATCTCAACCAATGCGAATAAAAACAACATGTTTTACTGTGGAACAACCTCCTAAAGAGGGAAATTTAGGGAAAGTGAGCCAAAGTGGATAACAGGGTAATTAAATGTAGATCTAGAATTGTACACAAGGATTTGCACATAGAAGATCAGGAAGCTAATATGTGACCCTGGACCACAAAACCAGTCTTAAGTCTCTGGGGTATATTTGTAGCAATAGTCAAGAATACATTTTATGGGTCAAAATTATTAAATTATTTATTTTATGCCAAAAATCATTAGGATATTAAGTGAAGATCATGTTCCATGAAGATATTTTGTAAAATTCCTACTGTAAATATATAAAAACTTAATTTTTGATTAATAATATGCATTGCCAAGAACTGTATTTGGACAACTTTAAAGGTGATTTTTTGGCACCCTCAGATTCTACATTTCAAATAGTTGTATCTCAGCCAAATATTGTCCTGTCCTAACAAACCATATATCAGCGGAAAGATTAGTTATTCAGCTTTCAGATTATGTATGAATCTCAATTTGGAAAAAATGACCCTTATGACTGGTTTTGTGGTCCAGGGTCACATATGTACTGCCAAATGAGATTAAAATGCTCTCTTCCTAACCAGGATAAATAGAAATAAATGTTAGGTTAAGAGGTCTCCAATATGATACAGTTGTGAACTACACTACTGAGACCAGGTATGAATTTCCATCTCAGGACTAGAAGGTAATCCTCGTTTTGTCAGTATATAAGCTAAAATGTTTCAACATAACATTATCTGTATTACATATACATTTTAACCTAAAATATTTATATATAGTCTATAGGTGCATTATGTGTTAACCCAACTACATACCAGTTAACTGCAGTTACTGACAGAATGATGATGCAATAGGTATATTTAGAGTTGTGTTCATGAAAATGAATAGAATATACAAAACAGAATTAATTAGTATTAAGTATTTTAGTTATATCAAATCAATTAATAGTGTATATTTCAAACGCATTTAATACATTTTAATAAGCCTTTCATTTTCAAAATCATTTTTCAAAGTAATCAACACTAATCATAATAAGCTATATTTTTCATATTTCAAATCTGTTTTGATCTAAATACATAATAAAGCACTTATTTAAATATTTTAAAAATTACAAAATATATAAGTGTTATATTTGAGTACTCTTTATATCTTATTCCCTTTACCAAGAAGCATAAACAATACTTTTTTGTTAATAGTTAAAGATTTTATCCTTACCCGGCGGTCTGTGTTACAGTGCTGAAGATGTCACTCTTTTCACACCATAATAAAAATAATATTCCGTGTTGTCGTAGTCTTTATTGCACTAATGACCTAATTATGATAGAAAGAGCGACCGTTTTCTAGCTCAAAGTTTTCACTCCAGCATCGTCCCGTGGAAGTGGGCGGGATTCGGGGGCGTGCTTTTACGAGCACGTACAATCAAACTATTGTAGATGTGGTTAGGACGTTTTTTTATAAAACGGTGATGTCATGAATGATTGACATTTCGTGGACCAATCACGCATCAGAAATTCTGCGCCTGAACCAATCATATTTGAGCTGGGCGGTCTTCCAGCGCGATTCCGGAATTGACGCGTCACACGTGTATGTTATGTTGCTGTGTGAATACTTATTTCTACATGCAGCTTTGAACTTTTTCCACCGGCACCTGCTTTGTTAGAAAGGTATGACAGTATGTTTTCATGTCTCTGAGTGTTTTGAATGTGTAGTAGAATGGGGTGTTCGGTATGCAGGAGAATGTAATGTAAACAGCGGCAGGAAACAGTAACGTGACTAGCTCTAGGTAACACTACGTTGAGCCAGAGCTGTTAAAACTTCAGCTCTGTTGTTGTTCTATGATCTTATACAATTAATTTATGATACACATCTGCAGTTGTTGTTATGTCTCAGATCTAGTCATGGTTGTAAAGAAGAAAACACCTAAAGTGGAAGCTGTGGCTTTGGATGATGTCAAGCTCAAGAGCCTGACAGGTGAGTGACAGACATCAGCTTTTAGTTGTTGTGCAATAACAGTAAGTTTACGGTAACGTTTATTTTCTGTCTTTTTCTTTCAGATTCCCTGTCTGTTGAGGGGGATAGTCGGGCCACAGAGCTTGCACAGGTCCTGAAGGACAGTTTGTCATCTTCTGATCCGGTTGAGCAGATCCAGCTCATCTCTAAGGTTGGCCCGCATCACATTCATCTTAAAGATCTTGGCTGAAATACGCTGAATGTAAAAGCTTAGTGTTTTTAATTCAACGCTTTGTATGTTGACTGCAGGCAGGCTTCCTGTTGGAGCAGTTGAAAGAGGATGAATCTCCTATGGGTCCTTTGATCCAGGCCTCCCTGAGCACACTAGCGTTCCTGTTTACCACACTGCCAACTAAGAACCCTCTAAAGAGAGCCGTAGCAAGGTTAAAAGTTCCCACATTTTCCTATCATTCATGAAACAAGACAATCAGTAGCTCTTATTTGAAAATAATTGACTTCTGGGTGCTTTGTCTACATGTATTTATCTAGTTAACACACTGGCGTTATCTTTATTAGTGCACTAGGTAGTGGCCCGGATTGGCTGCAGGAGCAGACGGTTGGATGTCTGTCTGAGAGCCTGTCTTCCTGTCTCTCCTCTGCGGGCACAGATCACTACTCCCCCTTAACAGATAGCATCACTTCCTGCCTGGATGGCTTTAAAATCGGTATGTCTAAGTGATGTCATTTTAGAAACAAGGATGCTTTGACTAGACGTGGCACTAAATAAAGGTTGTGCTTTTAAACTTCACTACACTGCCAAAAGTGTAAAAAAAAAAAATCACTAAAAATACAGAAAATGCAGAACAACCTGTGAAATTTACAGTATAAAACTGTAAAACAAAACAAGAAATTTTCATTTTATGAAAATTACAATACATTATAATGTATAAAAGATTCCTATTTCAAATAAAGGTTGTGCTTTTAAACTTCACTACACTGCCAAAAGTGTAAAAAAACAAAACAAAAAAAAAACCCCAGTAAATTCAGTGCTACTGAAGTCTGTTTCCTGCCTTTAACATAGACTTACAACCACCATAGTAATGGTGGTAATAGATGAAGAATAATGAAGAAGGTCATCATAAGGTCATCATTTCACAAGCTGAAGTATTTACTAGCATACAGATGGTGCACAGTCATTTATGCAAACACAAAACACCATAGTGGTAACAAACTGGACACCTAAATAATGCAGTTAATGTTCATTAAACAATAGAAGTTTTAGCAAAAAAACAAAACAAAAAAAAAAACAAATGTGCAGAACTGATAACAAAAAGCATTAAAAACCTAATTTTTTTTTAGACCAAATGCTTTCAAAAGTGAAATTCGTCAATGAATTCTGGGAATAACAGTTTACAATTTTTGACTGTAAATTATACATTGCTTTGTTTTTTACTTCTAAAAACTGTACAACTGACAGCATTTCATTGTAAAATTACATGAAATGTCCAGTTTGATATTTTACAGTTTTTTTTTCTCTGTATATAGTACAGGAACTTACTGTTAAAGGAGAAGTCCACTTCCAGAACAACAATTTACAAATAATGTACTCGCCCCCTTGTCATCTATGATGTTCATGTCTTTCTTTCTTTCTTCAGTCGTAAAGAAATTATGTTTTTTGAGGAAAACATTTCAGCATTTTTCTCCATATAATGGACTGATATGGTGCCCCGATTTTGAACTTTCAAAATGCAGTTTAAATGCGGCTTCAAACGATCCCAGCCGTGGCAGAAGGGTCTTATCTAACATAACGATCGGTTATTTTAATAAAAATAATACAATTTATATACTTTTTAATGCCAAACGCTGTTTTGTTCCGGTTCATGACAGTTAGGGTATGTCGAAAAACTCCCATCTCATGTTCTCCTTCAACTTCAAAATCATCCCGTATTGCTGTTTTACCTTTTTTGTTACGGGTGTTTGATCTTCTTTGTATGTTCACTTTGCAAAGACTGTGTTGGTACTTCTGCAGTGATGTAGGATGATCTTGAAATGATTTTTTAAGTTGAGGTAGAAAATACGGTCAGAGTTTTTCGACATACCCTAACTGTCTTGAGCCAGAATAAACAGAGTTCAAGGACTGCAAGGCAAGATGATCGTTATGCTAGATAAGACTCTTCTTCCTCGGCTGGGATTGTTTACAACTGCATTTAGGATCGTTTGAAGCCGCATTTAAACTGCATTTTAGAAGTTCAAACTCGGGGCACCATATCAGTCCATTATATGGAGAAAAATGCTGAAATGTTTTCCTCAAAAAACATAATGTCTTTACGACTGAAGAAAGACAGACATGAACATCATGGATGACAAGGTGGTGAGTACATTATTTGTAAAGTATTGTTCTGGAAGTAGACTTCTCCTTTAACCTATTAACATTTTTTCTTTCCTTTTAGTGTTTTTACAATATTTTACAAGTTAAAGTATGCTCATGTTTTACAGTGTATTTATTCAAAGAATCCTGGATAAATTATCACAGTTTCCAAAAAAATATTAGGCAATACAACTGTTTTCAGCATTGATGATGATAATCAGAAATATTTCTTAAGCAGCAAATTAGCATTTCAGAATGATTTCTGAAGAATCATGTGACACTCAAGATTAGAGAAATGATGCTGAAAATTCAGCTTTGCATTACAGGAATAAATTATGTTTTAAAATGTATTAAAATAAAAACAATTCATGTTTTTTTGTAGTTTTGATCGAATGAATGCATCCTTGGTGAGCAGTAACTTAAAAAATAAAGTGTTTCCGTCGCCAAGAGGTAGTGTGTGCGCTGTAATGCATTTTAAAATTGTTTTGCTTGGTTTACAGGTGAGAAATGTGTTCAGCGCTTGCTAACAGAAGGTTAGTATACAAGTTAAATCCTTTTATGGCATATTGCAACTTTCTCCGCTGTGCAATTTCAGACACTGTTTTTCTTTTCTTTTTTTTCCCCTCTCATAGTCCTCCAGTTCTTCCAAAGGACTTTGAATTATTATGTGGAGCAGAACAGGTAAACTGTTTACTATTGTATGCATGGGCCCAGGACCCAGAATTCATGTAACATGGTTCTTTCTCTTATCTGCAACATGTTTTATTGTTGTGTATTGACATTCAATGTGTCCTTCAGGGATCTAGCTGGTCGTCATGTGGCTCAGGCTCAGCTGATGCAGTCGTGTCTAGCAGCGGTGAAGGCCTCAATGCTGGTGGTTCAAAGATCTCAGGAACCCATCAGTACCGCTGTACTTTCAGCCTCAGATAACCAATCTGATCTACATCCGGCTCTCAGTGGACTACTCAACTGCTATACATGCATCTTGACTGATGGTAAGGCGAAGACCCTGTGTTTTTTATTTATTTACACCTTTTTGTATACTGTATTTATTACAGTAGATTTTTTTGTGTTACATTTAAGTTCTTGTCTTTTTCCCATTTAGAGGAGTTTGTTCAGACGGTCCAGAGCACTGCTGGAATGGCTGTTGTTTTGCTCATCAGATCTATTATGGGAAATGGAGATGATGTACCTGTCACAGTAAGTTGGCGTTTCCTTCATCCCAGAAACGTAAAGTTAACATTGTAGATCTTGAGCTGCATTTGAATCTATTCCTGTGTGTGGAAGTGCTGTTAAGTGTAAAGTGTGTTTTTAGGTTGCAGGTCTCCTGCAGTGTTCAGTGGACACAGGCAGCATCGCCCCCCAGTGGCTGAGACAGAGCTGTGCAGGTCTGTATGACAGCAGCAGGCCAGCAGCCGTGGCTCTGTATCTGAGTCATGGAGCTCTGGCGATGCTCAGCTGGAGAGGAAAGACTCTCGGTCCACAGGCCGAGAAACTGCTGCTGCTCATACCTGAAGTGCTTCTGTCTCTAGATACAAGGTACTGAAGTATATCGAATGCTTTCACAAAATAGACATGCAAAACTACAGATTTTAACAGTTGACAAGTCAGTGGGTTGTCTGAATGAGGGATCTGTTTGCAAAATTAAATAACTGCCACTTGCTACAGCCTAAAGAAATATTATCTACTTTCTATTAAGTTGACAGTAGAATATTTTTTTTCTCCACACAGTTATATGTAAAAACTAAACTGATAAACATTTTCTCTTCAATTTTATGTACACTACCTTTCAAAAACGTGGAATCGGCAAGGTTAAAAATGTTTTTGAAAGAAGTTTCTGCTCACGAAGGATAGATTTATTTGATCAAAAGTACAGAAAAAAACTGTAATATTCAGTAATTTTATTACAATTTAAAATTCTTGTTTTCTGTTTTGATGTGTTTTAAAATGTTATTTATTCCTGTGATGCAAAACAGATTTTTTTTCTTTCTTTTTTTTTGCATCATTACTTCGTTCTTCAGTGTCACATTATAGTTTGGAAATCATTCCAAAATGATGATTTGCTGCTCAAAAATAAAAACAGCAATAAAAAAACAAACAAATAAATAATTAAAATAAAAAAATGGAAGTAAATAAATAATGTATTCTTATTCTTATTATAAATAATTATTAATTATTAATATCAGTTGTTATCAACTGTTAAAAGTTGTTGTGCTACTTAATATTTACTGTGGAAACTGATACATTTTCTTTTGATGAATATTCTTTGATAAAAGTTCAAAAGAACAGCATTAATTAAAATATAAATCTTTTTTTACGTACTAAATATTTTTTACTGTCAACTTTTCAATTAAAATCATTCATGTGGACAGTTGAAATTATTATTATTAAAATATTAAAATAATTTTGAATATATATATATATATATATATATATATATATATATATATATATATATATATATATATATATATATATATATTTGAATCAACCATTTTTATGTTGCAAGAAAGAAAAGATATGTCTAATTTTAATAGTGTTTTTCTTTTCACATTTTTTTTTTGGTAGAAATGAATGTCAGTAAAAAATGATTAATAATGTTTAATTTTGTAATTTCAGTTTTGAGAAAGCAAAATGAAAAAGTAATAGTGCAAATGTCTTTTTATTTATTATAATGTTGTTTTTTTTTTTTTTTGTTTTTTTTTTAACTCTCAAATAAGTTGCATCATTAAATTCATCCCCTAAGTCACATTGTACTACTTTTCTTAGTTTATTTCTAAGTTGATCAGCCTGAATTTCCATTTGAACTGCTCTCTGACATGAATCTCTCTCTTTCTCAGAGTGAAGGAGTCCAGTACGGTGATGGTAGTTGCTCGGGTTTTGACTCTCTGGAGTGGAGCTGCGGTCGACTGCGTCCAGGCGGACACTTGTCCCTCTCTCCTTCGCTCGTCTCTGGTCGGAGGCTCTCCTCTAATCGCACGCCTTCACCACCACATCTACGCTCACTGGGAGCACCCGCTGGACGGGGTTCGCCACCAGACGCGCTCCATGTTCCAGAACCTCCTCACGCTCCACCAGCACTGCAGCGACCACAAGTCTGATCCCACCAGTGACCCTTACATTACCCAGCTCACCCGGGACCTTCTAGCACTAGAGTGGCATATGAAAGGAAAGTACGGGACACTTGGCTGCTTGGTGGAGCATTTAGGTGCGGAGTATCTGCTCAAGCTTGATGGTGGACTGCCGTCCAGGCTACTTAGTCTGATGGGGGATCAGACGATGGCGCCGTATGCCAGCGACCTTCTGGAGAAGCTGTTTGTCAGCCATAAGACCCAGTTGTGTGCCCGGTTTAGGGATGGGGATGCGTGGATAGATGGGTGGCATGAAGTTTGGGTGAGGCCTCTGCTGCAGGTACTGTGCACAGCCCGATTGGATCAAACCACTTATATACTGGACTACTTCCTGCCTAAATTGCTACGCTGCAACCCCTCTAGCCTTAGCCACATGGTACAGGCCCTGCAGGAAATGCCGACTTGCACAGAGGGTAAGAAAGATTTTTTTTTTAAATTAATTAATTTCTGCAAGGACATTAAACTGATCAAAGTAACAGTACAGAGACATTGTAATGTTGCGAAAGATTTTATTTATTTATTTTTTTCAAATAAATGCTGTAAAAAATAGAAATAAAACAAAAATAAAATAAAATTTCAATAACATGTTTCCAAGGAAGCTTTACAGAAAATAAATACATTGTTATAATTTGTTATTGTTGTTATTATTATACTTATTTATTATTTATTTATTTGTATTTTTTGTAAAGCTGCCTTGGGACCATGTTTTTGAAAATAAATAAATAAATAAATAAATAAATAATGTTTTGTTTGTTTGTTTGTTTATTTATTTTAGCTTTATTTATTTATTTTAGCAAGGACAACTGATTAGTGACAGTACAGAGACATTTATAATGTTGCAAAAGTTACATTTATAATGTTGCAGTTTTTTTTTTAATTTCAAATAAATGCTGTAAAAAAATACACATAAAATAAAAATTCAATAACACATTTCTGAGGCAGCTTTACAGAAAATAAATAATTATAATTTATTATAATTAGATAGATATAGATATGTATATATGTATGTGTGTGTGTGTGTGTGTGTGTGTGTGTTTATCTGTAAAGCTTCTGTGGAACCATGTTATTGATAAATAATGTATTGTTTGTTTTATTTATTTATTTATTTATTACAGCGAGGACATTGAACTAATCAAAGTGACAGTACAGAGACATTATAATGGTGCAAAAGATTTTTTTTATTGCAAATAAATGCTGTTGAAAAAAATCCAATAACATGGTTTCAAGGTTGCTTACAGAAAATAAATAAATTGTTATGATTTATTATTATTATTATAATACTATTATTATAATTATTAAAATATTTTATATATAATTATATATGTTTATTTATGTATTTTTCTTTCTGTAAAGCTTTTTGAACCATGTTATTGAAATATAAATAAATAAATAAATAATTGTTTGTTTGTTTGTTTGTTTTTTTTCAATAACATGCTTCATGCTATTGGAAAAAAAGGCTGCATAGGTAGGGCTGCACAATTAATCAAATTTCTAATCGTGATTACAATTATAGATGCCACATTTCAAATTGTTCAAAGGCACAATTACCAAAAAAATAAAAAATAAAATCCTTACATTTACATTATTCTGCTTTCTTAAGATATGTGTGTGAGAGAGAGTGTATTTTTCCTACAGGTTATCTTAACGGTTTTTTTTCTCATTGTTTTAACTTTTTAATTTTTACTTTTTTATATATTTAAAAAAAAATGTGGCATGCAGTTGCTTCAAACAATGGTATAAAGCTATTCAAAACATCATTCAATGTAAATGTGTGATAATCATAATTATTAATTGCAATTACAATTGAATAATCAATTGAGTAATCAATTAATCGACAATTATGATTTTTGTCATAGTTCCAAGGCAGGTGGACATAAATAGATCAATTATTAAATATTATTTATTTACATTGAAACAGATAATAGAAAAAGAAATACAATAAAATAGTCTGGGAAAACACTGTTTGTCACTAAATAAACTCAAGAAAGAATGAGCTTAAATTTTTATCACCAAAATGGCAATACGTAATAATTTGTACTTTGTGTAATATTGATACTACATTTTCGTTTAAGAATAATAATGCACAGAGATTGTAGTCTTTATTTTTTTATTTTATTTTTTAAGTCTTTGCCATATTCATCTGTGTATATATGTGTATCAATAATTATAGGGTATTTAAGTGTGAAATATTTTTTGAAAACGGTGTTATTGACATATTATTAAAATATAGAAAGGAGTATTGTATAAAACTTTATTATTTTTTTATAAGTGTTAATTGCGTTTGTTCCTCAGGGTCGGCTGGCAGCAGAGGTGCTTTGGGGGCTCTGATGACGTGTCTGCGTGCCGCCCGTTCTCAGGGTGTTCTGAAGTCTGTGGAGGAGGAATTATGGGGTGGCCTGGTGCCGCTCCCACTAATGCGACAGGCTCTGGTGCACAAACATGATCAGGTAAACGGGAACCACTTTATATTTCACACTAAACCTCAATTAATGTCTGACATGCCAAACTGTATCATTTCTATAACACAAAGCTAAATGAAGGCTGTCTGTATGAATTCAGGTGCGAATGGATGCTCTGGGTTTGGTTTGTGAGAGCCATCGCAGCACGGAAACGCTGTCCAGACAGGAAATAGAGCTGATCCGCCACTTCCTGCCCTTTAATCTAAACAGTCAGTCACCAGGAGTCAGACAGCAGACTGTCAGTCTGTTAAAGAAGGTAAGAAGCGATGATGAGCTTTGATTGGCCAGAGGACATTGGAAGTGTGTTCTGATTGGCTCGGATCTGTTGTGGTGTGTTGTCAGCTCTTGTGTAGGGTGAAGGACAGCGCTCAGCTGCTGCAGAAGAAACTGGACCATCATGACAACCACAAAGACCAGCAAGTCCTCAACATGTACCAGGTAGAAGTCCTGCACATGAACTGTAACTGGTGGAATAATATTTACACTGACCAAAATTATAAAAGCAACACTTTTGTTTTTGCCCCCATTTTTCATGAGCTGAACTCAAGGATCTAAGACTTTTTCTATGTACACAAAAGGCCTATTTCTCTCAAATATTGTTCACAAATCTGTCTAAATCTGTGTTAGTGAGCACTTTTCCTTTGCCGAGATAATCCATCCACCTCACAGGTGTGGCATATCAAGATGCTGATTAGACGGCATGATTATTGCACAGGTGTGCCGTAGGTTGATGTCATAGATTTTTAAAAAATATATATTTATTTTCGTTTTTTAAACAAGAGATAAGAAAGAATAAAAAATATACGTGACCCAGGACCACAAAACCACAAAAAATTAAGTTTTGATATATGTACAGTAGGAAATTTACAAAATATGTTCATGGAACATGATCTTTTCTTAATATCCTAATGATTTTTAGCATAAAAGAAAAATTGATCATTTTGACCCATACAGTGTACTATTGGCTATTGCTACAAAAATATCCATGCAACTTATGAGTGGTTTTGTGGTCCAGGGTCACAAATGTACATGGACAAGATGTTTATTTGCTCTACAGGGAGGCATTTCCAGTTGGAGGTAACCACTGCAATTTAATGATGATTCAAGCATAGTTGCTACACACGTAGCAGTTTATGATTTATGATCACCCGTGGATGCCTCTGAGATAAACTCCTCAGATAGAAGATTCACTGGTTTTGAATCTTTGCATGACTGATTTTACTTAGTAGGCATTTTTTTGCATTTGAAACCGATTAGATGGTGCATAACTAAACCAAAATTTTGCTTGGAAAATATAGCTGAAGTGCATTTAGAAATCTAAACAATCTGAAGTGCCAAGGAACATCATGCATCTAGAGATAAGAGTCCTCTGATTACACAGACAGTGAGTGATGTGTTAAGTACAGCAGACACACATGAAGCAATAAACATTAAGATAACAGAAGAAAAATGTGTTTTTTTTTTTTTTTTTTCCCCACCATTAGCAGGATTTCTGTTAGTTAGGATAAATACATCAGTACTTTTCCACTTATTATTTATTTATTTATTTTTTTCATGGAGCTACACTTAGTCTGGAACATTAAACATCATTATGCTGAACAGGAAAACTCAATTACTCACTGGTTTACTCTTGCGGTCTATTCTAACTTAAAGGGAAAGTTCACCCAAAAATGAAAATCACCCCATGATTTGCTCCCCCTTAAGCCATCATAGGTGTATATGACTTTCTTCTTTCAGATGAATATGGTTGGAGTTATATTAAAAAATGCCCTGGCTCTTCCCAGCTTTATAATGGCAGTGAATGGCTGTTGAGATTTTGAAGTCTAATAAAGTGCATCCATCCATCATAAAAAGTACTCCATGTGACTTTGGGGGGGCCTTCTGAAGCGAATTGATGAGTTTGAAGAAAAATATCCTTGTTGTCCTTCTTAGCTTCTACTAACTGTCTCATCTTGGCTTATGCTGAAATATACAGTTGAGGTCACTTACTGATGCTTACTGATGCTCCAAGAAGAACAACCATGCATTAAGAGCTGGGACTTTTGAACAGAATGGAGATGATTTAGTAATGCCCTTCAGAGGCTACAGAAGGCAAAATAACTTGCTTTTACCCCCTTGCTCTTAATGCATTGTTTTTCCTTCTGGAGCATCAGTGAGCATTTGAACCTTCTGTAATAGTTGCATATGAGTCTCTCCGTTGTCCTCATTGTTAAAAAGATGGATCTCAAAATCATACAGTCATTTTTGGAAAGGTTTCAAATGCACAAAAAATGCTGGGAAAGCAAAGAATTAGTGGGACCTGAAGGTTTTTTCTGAAGAGCAGCAGACAGTTTAACTGTTCAGAACAAACAAGGGACTCATGAACAACTATCACTAAACAAAAAAACACAGCTGTGGATCATTCAGGTAACAACATAGTATTCAAGAATCAAGTGTATGTAAACTTTTGAACAAAGTCATTTTTATAAATTCAGCTATTTTCTCTTGTGGTCCCTCTTATTTTGGTAAAATAATTAACATTTTCATTAATTCTGAAATGGGGATGTAAACTTTTGACCACAACTGTATATCTGAGATTTTTCTTTAGAAATCCTGTACTATGTGTCCCATGTTTAGTTTTGCTCTCTCCTCTGCACTTCAGCATTTGTCATGTCTCATCAGAGCTTACGGTTCAAATATGGATAAGTTTAAATATGGATATTTTCCTTACACAAATGCATCAATTCACGTCAGAAGGCCTTTATTAACCCCCCGGGGCCATGTGGAGTACTGTTTTTGATGGATGAATGCACTTTATTTTGCATTAAAATTTCAACACCCATTCACTGCCATTGTAAAGCTTGAAAGAGCCAGAATATTTTTTAATATAACTCTGATTGCATTCGTCTGAAAGAAGAAAGTCATATACATCTAGGATAGCTTGAGGGTGAGTAAATCATGGGCTAATTTTTATGTTTGGATGAACCAGCTTGTAGTTTTTAAATAAAACTCAGATAAGTCTGTAAGTAAGTTAAAATCTAAATGGTGGTGACTTTGAAGCCATGCGACTGTGTAGTTTTTGTACAGCCAAGCACCACTCACATTTTCTTAAACTGAAAAATCAGTTTTCTCTGTTTTATCAGGAGTTCCTGCACTGGTTCTGTGAGACTCTGTTCCAGGTGCTTCACCCAGGAGCCTCGTTCTCCAGGTGTCTGATGGCTCTACACCTGCTGGGGCTCATCGCTGAGCATTTCACCTTTAACACAGGTATTAGCCAGTCTTCACTCCCTAACACTGGAAATCACTAGCCTGGTAATAGCTTTTCATAGAATTTTTCCTTGCACAAGGATGTCTCCTTGAGTGGTCAACCGATATGCTGCCAAGGCCAATATTATTCGATTATATTTGGCACTTTTTAATTAAAACTGTTTATTTTACAACTTTATCAAAGTCAAATTATATATATTTTTTTGAAGTCTTTTTTTCTAATTATTTCGGTATATATTATGTTAAGTAAATGTAATTTCATTGTAGAACTTTGTGTTATCCATGTGTTGTTTGCTCTTTATAAATTAAATAGTGTGATATCATATAGGCGATATTTATATCTTAATATTGGCCAACCTCTACTCACCTCTGTACTCATCAATTTGTCTGTTCTGCTGTTTTTTTTTTTTTTTTTTTTTTTTTTTTTCAGGCTCTGGTTTTGCTCTTGGAGAGTCTGTGAGCTTTTCTCATGCTCAAGCTGTGCTCTGCTGTCTTGCAAGCAACTTCCTCGAAGTCAAACAACTCGCCTGCAACCTTTTACAAAAACTGCCCCCCGCAGCAGTGCGACTCCAGGTCAGTGTGAAAATAAGATTCTGAGACTAATATTGAAAAATGTTTAAATGAATAAGAACGTTTGTCCTTGTCTGTGTAGGAGCCAGAAAGGCTGCAGTCTTTGCTGCAGGTTGCTCTGGACCTCAGCACCAGCACCAAACCCTTCGACAGCGTCACTGCTGCTCATCTTTTCAACCTGTTGCTGCACCAGCCGGGTCTGCAGGATGCGTTACTCAGCTGTATCCAGAAGCAGCACATCCCTGTCCAGCCACCAGCATTGATCCAGTCACAGACGTCTGAGGCTTCCAGTCTGGAGCAGAACACCCTGGCAGGTACACTAGTGATAACTGTCACTCAAGATGAGTGAAAGTATTGGTTTATGAGCCAAGTTGCTATCTGAAAGACTGTAGGTTTAAGCAGGATGTCAGTTTTCAAGAATTTTCATAATTCTGTAAGTATAAAATGCATATTTAAGACTTTGTAAACCATGTGGGACTTTTGCTGTTGTTTCAACTCCATACATGTTGATATGTATCTAATTTAAAGAGTGTGTTTGTGATGTTTCAGTGGTGCAGTGGCTGATGGTGTGTCTGAAGGAAGAGGTTTTGAAGGCCGAGTCGTCTCTTCTGCAGGCTGCTTCCTCCTGTCCATTATATGGCAGAGCTCATTGCATCACTGCAGTCCTGCAGCAGCTCAACACTGGGTACATCCACACACACTCAGCCTTTAATCATCTATTACAGATATCTTGGTGTTAATTTTTCTGGTGTGTGTGTTTTTAATATATTGCTGTGTGTTTAGATCACTTGTACTGCTGTCTGAGTGGAGGGCTGTTGTGTCAGAGCTCATAGGCCTGTGCTACAGGATGTCTGATGTCGTGTCACCTGTGGTTCAGAGCTCTTCCCCTGAGGGTCTCATTCCCATGGACACAGAGTCTGGTAAATGCATCTGACAAAGTTGAACAAAGTTGACATTTTGAACCTTTGCTTTGAGGTAGATTCTGTAGTATACCGTTTATACTGTATAGATTGAGATTAGGTACACTTAAGAGGGATGTGTTTACAAAAAACAAAAAAGAAAACTGTAATACTGAAAGTGTAGAGTGGGATTTGTCCCAATCAAGTTAAGGCACGGAAGAACATATTAGTCGGTGTTGTAGGCCAAAAAGCTGACTTTTATGTTCAGTTGTCCAGCAATATCACAACTTGGCATATTACTATTTTCCATTTTTCTTTCCATTTTATAATTTCTTTGATTTATGTTGGATTAGTTTTAATATTTCAGTATTTTAACTACACATAATAATTAATGTTATTAACAAAACACCTAATAATAATAATAATAATAATAATAATAATAATAATAATAATAATAATAATAATAATAATAGTAAAAATAATAGTAATAATAATAATAATGATGATGATAATAATAATAATAATAATAATAATAATAATAGTAATAATAAGACTGAAATATTGTTTTGGAAAAACAGTTGAGGTCAAAAGTTTACACACACCTTTGCAGAATCTGCAAAATGTTAATTATTTTATCAAAGAGGGATGCAAATTAAAAAAAATGCATGTTATTTTTTTAGTACTGAGCTGAATAAGATATTTAACATAAAAGCTGTTTGCATATAGACCACAAGAGAAAATAATAGTTGTATTTTATAAGTAGTTAATTCAAAAGTTTACATAAGCTCGAAAATAAATATATAAATATATAAATAAATATAAATAAATAAATAATACTGTTGTTACCTGAATGATCCACAGCTGTGCTTTTTTGGTTTTGTTTAGTGTTGTTTTTTTTTTTTGTTTTTGTTTTTTTTAATAATCCTTCAGGTCCGACAAATTCTTTGGTTTTTCAGCATTTTTGTGTATTTGAACCCTTTCCAACAATGACTGTATGATTTTGAGATCCATATTTTCACACTGAGGACGACTGAGGGACTCACATGCAACTATTACAGAAGGTTTAAACACTCACTGATGCTCCAGAAGTAAACACAATGCATTAAAGGGGTCATCGGATGCCAAGTTCACTTTTTCATGTTGTTTGAACATTAATGTGTGTTGGCAGTGTATGTACAAATCTACCCTATAATGATAAAAATCCATGCAGTGGTTTTTAATTAATCAGTAAAAATAATTTTTTAAATCGAGCCATTCTCAGATGCCTGTCGGTGTAGTGTCACACTGACAGGCCACTCCCACGATAGTTGATTGACATGAGCTCTTACCTCATTTACTCCCGACATCTGAGCTGCTGAAGATGCAGTGTATTACGTTTGTTTGTGAAGGGAATGCGCCTCCCGATCTATGTATATCCGTCTATGTTCGCGCAAATCATTCGTGATCCAGCTTCACTTACAGCAAAAGTGTGTATAAGGGGTTTTTTATGCATCTTTGCGATTGCCTTTCCTTATAATGTGGTAGTTATGAAGTTTAGCGGCTAAACACGGCAAAAGTAAACAGGCTCGTCACTCCACAGAGAGAAGAGAGGGGCGGGGCGAGCAGAGCTCATTAACATTTAAAGGAACAATCCCTTAGAGTGAGATGATTTTTGCAGAGCTCAATTTGACAAGGTAAAAAGGGTGTTGTTTTACACTACCATGGAGTATTTTTAAACAAAGTATATTATAGATTTTTCATTAAGACCCTGAAGAATCATATCAACTTGTGGAAAATGGGCATCCGATGACCCCTTTAATAGCTGGGGTGTAAACTTTTGAACAGAATGGAGATACATTAGTCTTATTGTGCTTAATTTTTTTTTTTTTCATTCAGTACTGCCCTTCAGAAGCTACAGATGATATTTACATGTTTCCCAGAGGACAAAATAAGTTAAATTTACCCTGATCTTCAAATCCAAAAAGTTTTCACTCTCCAGCTCTTAATGCATCACTTTTCCTTCTGGAGCTAAAAACACCAGCTCATAAGTTCTTCATGTGGAAATTGACTTTGTGCTGCTCTTTATGTTAAAACACACAGTGCAACACACCATATAGTTCTGTATTTCATTCACAGCCTTTAAACTGATAACCACACAATTATTATTTTTTTTAGCTTTATTTAGATTATTTGTGCAGACGTTTTTTTTTTTTTTCCCTCTCCCCCCTAATCAGCTCATGAGTTTTGTTTGGGAAGCTTTGTCTGAGTATTTAATTTTTACTGACTTTACAGCATATTATGATTTCTTTTTGTTTTATGAAGGTCACTTTAAATGTAATGCTAGCCCTGAAGTTTGCCTTATTGACAAATCATCCCTTATCATAGTAATTTCCTACCCAGAATGCTATTAAACACAATTTCAAATAGGATTAAAAATGACTTTGTAATACAAATATTCACAGTTTTCAGAAAAAAAGACCATATTCCTGTAATGCGTGAAAATCTATTGATGGACATTGTAAGTAAGTAGCTTATTGTCTAGATGTCCACAGGCTCATAACTGTCCATAGGTTTAGCTGTATTAAATTTCAATATATCATATTTGTAAAGTTGCATGTTTGTATTACAATACACATTTTTCTTTTCTCCACAGAGACCTCTGCTGGCCTTCAGAAAATCCTGCAGGAGATTCAACCTCGTGACACAAATGACTTTTTCACTACTGCCAGAGAACTGGAGCCCAGTGAGAGCGGCTGTAAAAGCGAGCAGAAAGAGCCAGAGAACGCAGATCATAAACCACAATCCTGTAACAGCGGTACAAACACAATGCCCCATCACTAAATACTGTTCCTGCACCATTGCCCTTTGCCCTTAGTATCTGTATCAAAAGACACATTTTTAACTCAAATGTCACATATTCAGGCACGTCATAAATCCATTAGTATGATGTCTATAGTATCTGCACTTATATTTTACTCATCAAACTTTGTTGACCCAGAGTTGATTTCAAATGAGGGCTGGTGTTGCTGTAATACATGTTCTGTCCATGAGAGGCCGACATTTGATCAGTGTTTTTTTGCGAGTGTTTATTTGGGTGGGTGTGTGTGTTTATGTCGTCTAGGTGGCAGTGATGGAGAGGCCTATCGAGTCACAGCTCAGATGGTGCTGGTGTGTTGCTGGAGGACCATGAAAGAGGTGTCCATGTTACTGGGTCATCTGTGTCAGAGCATGCCACTGCGCTGTCCTCTCACACACCCTGACGGCAGAGGAGTCATCACAGAGGACCAGGTCAGACACAGACATGCACTCGACAGGTGTCATCTGATCTAGCATTCATTGTTTGACACACATACATGCACTCATCTCAAAGAGACCGTTTTGATGGAAGCCACCGAGCCTCCCTGAAGCCAAGATCTCGGTTACATAAGCGAGTGAGATATAATGGAGAACTGTACCTCATGCCGTTGAGTGGAGACTTTTTCCAGTAAGTTGATCTTTTTGAGCTCAGGGCCGAGAGATGAGACATCATGGTAATTGCTAATACAGACTTAAATATGGTCTAGCGAACAGCCCCTGAAGAGGCGTCAGGAAATGTGATCACGGTGAATACAACTTCATTCGCCATAAAACTGAGCCTGGTGGCAATTAAAAAAGAAAATGTGAAATGTATTTCCAGTGCAGGCACAAAGACTCTGTTCTAAACCCTAGAGAGTTGGCTTCTTTCTAAGGTAGCACCCTATCCAAAATGCGTCTCAAAGCTTGAATGTAAGAAAATAATAATAAAATAATTATTATTTTTATAAAATAATAATAATAATAATAATAATAAACATTTTTAGTGGATAATTCACCCAGCAGTTAAAATTCCACTTGTTCCAAACCCGTATGAGTTTCTTTCTTCTTTTGAACACAAAAGAAAATATTTTGAAGAATGTTGGGTAACCAAAAAGTTGATGGCAACCATAGACTTCCATAACTTTTTTACGTATTTTGGAAGTCAGTGGCTACCATCAACTGTTTGGTTTCCGCATTCTTCAAAATATTTTCTTTTGTGTTCAGCAACTGAAAGAAACTTATACAGGTTTGGAATAACCTAATTAATATTGATGATTGGTGATTAAATGATAACAGAATTTAAATGTTTGGGTGAACTATCTCTTTAAGTGAGCCAGTCAGTCGCTCCTCCAGTCAGTCAGTCAGTCAGTCAGTCAGTCAGTCAGTCAGTCGCTCAGTCAGTCAGTCAGTCAGTCAGTCAGTCAGTCAGTCAGTCAGTCAGTCGTTCAGTCAGTCAGTCAGTCGTTCAGTCAGTCAGTCGTTCAGTCAGTCAGTCGGTAGTCCAGTCAGTCAGTCAGTCGTTCAGTCAGTCAGTCGTTCAGTCAGTCAGTCGGTAGTCCAGTCAGGCGTTCAGTCAGTCAGTCGGTAGTCCAGTCAGGCGTTCAGTCAGTCAGTCGGTAGTCCAGTCAGGCGTTCAGTCAGTCAGTCGGTAGTCCAGTCAGGCGTTCAGTCAGTCAGTCAGTCCAGTCAGTCGGTAGTCCAGTCAGGCGTTCAGTCAGTCAGTCGGTAGTCCAGTCAGGCGTTCAGTCAGTCAGTCGGTAGTCCAGTCAGGCGTTCAGTCAGTCAGTCGGTAGTCCAGTCAGGCGTTCAGTCAGTCAGTCGGTAGTCCAGTCAGGCGTTCAGTCAGTCAGTCGGTAGTCCAGTCAGGCGTTCAGTCAGTCAGTCGGTAGTCCAGTCAGGCGTTCAGTCAGTCAGTCGGTAGTCCAGTCAGGCGTTCAGTCAGTCGTTCATTCATTTGTCCAGTCAATCATTTGTTCAAGTCAGTTGTTTAATCAGTCAGTCATTCGGTTGTCCAGTCAGTCAGTCGTTCAGTCATTTGTCCAGTCAATCATTCATTCAAGTCAGTTGTTCAATCAGTCATTCGGTTGTCCAGTCAGTCAGTCGTTCAGTCATTCCTCCAGTCATACGGTCATCCAGTCATCCAGTCACTTGTTCAGTCAGACGGTCATCTGTTCAGTCAGTCGTTTGTCCGTTCTGTCAGTCATTCAGTCATTTGTCCATTTAGACGGTCGTTCAGTCATTCATCCAGTCAGTCGTTCAGACGGTCTTTCGGTCGTTCAGTCATTCTGTCATTCAGTCGGTTATTCTGTCAGTCATTTGTCCAGTCAGTCAGTCGGTCAGTCGTCCAGTCGGTCGTTCAGTCATCCAGTTGGTCGTTCAATTGGTTGTCTGTTCAAGCAGTTGTTCAATTATCCTGTCAGTTGGTCATCCTGTCATGCAGTCAGTCGTTTAGTCATTCATCCAGTCAGTTCGTCCAGTCTGTTAGTCGTTCAGTCATTCAGCCGTTCAGTCAATCTTTTGGCCATTCGTCCTGTCAGTCAGTCGTTCATTCAGTCATTCATCTTGTTAGTCGGTCATCCAGTCAGTTGTTCTGTCAATCAATTGTCCATTTAGTCAGTTGTTCAGTCAGACAGTTGTCCAGTCTGTCAGTCGTTCAGTCAGTTGTCCATTCATTTGGTCGTCCAGTCAGTCTTTCAGTCAGCCAGTCGTTTGTTCAATCAGTTGTCCAGTTGGTCAGTCGTCCATTTGGTCATTCAGTCATCCAGTCAGTTGTTTGGTCAGTCGGTTGTCCAGTCTGTCAGTCTTTCGGTCAGTCTTTCAGGCAATCTTTCGGTCAATTGTCCAGCCAGTTGGTAATCCAGACAGTCAGTTGTTCTGCCAGTTGGTCGTCCAGTCAGTCATACAGTCAGTCGTTCAGTCAGTTGGTTGGTTTTTTTTAGTCAGTTGTTCAGTCATTTGTCCAGCTGGTCGGTCGTCCAGTCGGCCGTTCAGTCATGTTCTGTCAGTCAGTTGCCCATTTAGTCAGTTGTTCTGTCATTTGGTTGTCCAGTCAGTCAGTCGTCCAGACAGTTGGTCATCCAGACAGTCATTTGTTCTGTCAGTCGGTCGTCCAGTCAGTTGTTCAGTCATTTATCCAGTTGGTCGGTCGTCCCGTCGCCGTTCAGTCGTTCGGTCATCCAGTCATGTTCTGTCAGTCAGTTGACTATTTAGTCAGTTGTCCAGTCTGTCTGTTGTTCAGTCAGTCAGTTGTCCGTTCATTCGCTCGTCTAGTCAGTCGTTCGTTCAGTCATTCAGTCATTCATCCAGTTGGTTGTTCAGTCATTCCAGTCAGTTGTTCTGTCAGTCAGTTGTCCGGTCTTGTCAGTTGTTCAGTCAATCTTTCAGTTATTTGTCCAGTCAGTGGTTCGTCCTGTCAGTCAGTTGTCCAGTCATTCGGTCATTAAATGAAAGCGAGGCTGTCAGGAATAGTATAGCACGTTCAATGAATTGTTTTGTTGTTTAATAACATCGTGATTGTTTAGCTGATGAAACATCTTTCCGGGATTACTTTTAGTTGACAAACTCTGTAAAACAGGGAAAATTACATAATCTAGGACCTTTATACAGTGTGTGCCCTTGTAAAGACTGTGAGTCTGTCATCGCAGCCTCGTTTTTATCCACATTAAATTCATTATGCCATCTAACCTGACTAAAGTCTATTGGATAATTTCGTTTCACTTGTCGAAATGCATTCTGGGGTTTCAGGTACTCATGATGAATACATAAGATGCTGTCTTTTTATTTGACTAAAATGCTATATGTTAGAAGGGAGCATGATTTTGGGCCACAGGGTTCAGGAGAGTATTTGCATCAGAAGTGTGCCTGCAGCATGAACAGCCCCAGCTGCCTGTGCTTAGCAGGGCAGTTATTTTCTGTCGGCAGTAGTTTAAACCATGTGAATGTATATGCTGTCTCCTGCTGTGCCCGTCTTCAATTAGCATATGCCCTCTTAGTGTAGCGCTTTCATTTCAGACCAGCCTGCTGTTTAACGGGCCGACTACCTTTCCTATCCTGCATTCTTTTCAAATGGCTTCCTTTTTCCCTGAAGAGCTGAACCACTTCACACAGAACTCTTTCACCAGCTTTTTACACCTGAGACTCTGGCAGCGGCTGTTCTGGCAGCATCTTGGTCCTGTGTGCCAATACGATATAAACATGAACATTTCCTACATCCTGGTATATATTCAAAACCTCATGGGTGACTTAAAGCCACAAGCACATAGAGTACAATGTGAATGTGTGTTTGTAACAGGGTCTATGTACGTTCACATTAAACCAAGCAAAAAATAGCTTGAAGTGTAAAGTGAAAATTCCCTGTCTCAAATGGGCCTTGTCCTGAAACCTACTGCCCTTATGCACATATGACTCCTTTTTTCTGTGGAAAAGAAGAGGATTAGTCAGATATTCATTATTCAGATCTTTTCCATACACTGAAAATGAATGGCAACAGATGCTGTTGAGCTTTAAAAAAAAATAGTTTATAGATATAAAAATATTATGTAAACATAAAAAAAGTGCAATTTGTATGCTATCATTGTTTTATTTATTTTTGTTTGTATAAATAAATAATATATATATATATATATATATATATATATATATATATATATATATATAAATATAAATATATATATATATATATATATATATATATATATATATATATATATATATATATATATATATATATATATATATAATATTTCCTTTTATTGTTATTATTTATATTTATATATATATTTTATTTTAGCACTGCCACAATTTGACAACTGTAAATCAATCAATCAATAAATCAATCAATCATTTATAGTTACCATATATTTTTACTTCAGATTTCATTTAAAAATTTTCCCCTATTTTCTTTCATTTTATGTATTACTTAAAAAAAAAAAAAAAAAAAAACTTAATATTTTATTTTAATTTTTTTCCACTTTCTTTTAGTTTTTTCTTTGATTTATTTTTTACTTAAAAAAATGTTTTGTGCTCTATCATTGTTTTATTTTTGTTTTCAACTTTTAGTTTTATTATTTTAGATATAAAAATAAAATATATTATAATAATAATAATAATAATAATAATAATAATAATAATAATCATCAGTTATAGTTTAAAAAATGTCAACTGTAAATAAACGGATCATTTGAATCAATGAGTTGTCGACTCGAGAACAGCTGCAGTCGGATCATTCCAATTCGTGAATGAAGTGTTTGGCGCGATTGGCAAATCAATTTAACAGGTTCATTGAAAAGAATCAATTTGTTCATGAATCTGACACCACTTCTGCGTCTCAGAGCACTCTATATATTATAAGGAGTAACGATAAGTTTTATGAAATGTAGTGAAGTAAAAAGTACGATCTTACGCTATGGAATGTAGTAAAGTAAAAGTGAAAGTTACTCAAAATAAAACTACTCCAGTAAAGTACAGATACTTGAAAAATGTACTTAAGTACAGTAACGACGTACAACTACTTTGTTACTGCCCACCACTGGTAAAATCATAAGATCTTCTAACTGATGAAGTGAAAATGCAAAAGTGCAAGTAAGATTTGAGAGGTACAGATTTGAGATGGTGAATATCAGGTTAAATTTCAATCTGTTTCTCACATAACTAACGTATGAATTGAGATGAATATATTGCACACATTGCATGGACGACTACTATTAATTTTCGTAGCTCTGGCTCAATTTTACAGCACCTGACCCAAAATGATTTTAGGGTTTTGTTCATAGCACGTCCTGTAGAGAGCAGATTTCACTTAGCACTTTAAGGGGCAGAAGGTTTAAACTCTTAAATTAGTTTTTGATGTCTTAAGCTAAGAGCACAGCCTCGGCCAAAACCAGACAGCTTGATCAAATGTTCCCACTTTATTTTCCCGTGATAGATCGCTATAGTTTCCAAATCCCGAAATTAGCGAGGGAGTGAGCAGGCCTTGCAACATCTTTGCACATACAGAAAGTAAAGTCATAAATCACTAGAACTGTTACTCGATATCTGTGCGAAGCTTTCAGAAAGGGAATAGGGGTTGGTCAGCCAGCGGCCTCGGCGAGCGCGTTTATGTGTCAGTGCGATTGTTATTTTCACTGCTCTGTCCTGCTGAATGACCTCAGCGCTTTAACAGATGGAGCGGAGTTATTCAGTGATGTCACTGGTGTGGTTACCATGGCATATTCGCCTGTTATATAAAGGATGATCTAACGATGCTACCGGGGTCCACATGGCTTGTGTTTGCGGTTTGTGTTTATGCCTCGTACTACATCTTTTTCCAGACCGCATTTCTTTGGAGGGATCGGGCCGAGCGTGTGTTTATGACAGTCAAGGTTCTGTTTCCCAAACGTGTGTGTCCTGCATCCTGTTATGTCCTCCGTCGCTGTGGAAACGCGGCACATGTTTTCGGACCGCCGAAGCGCCATGGCAACTGCAAACAGTTAGTCACATCTCGACGGTGGATAATTCCTTAAGAGTAAACCGCTGCTCAGTAGGGGATCCTGGGTTTTTTCACCATCGCTGTGGTACCCAGAGAAGTCACACTCTGTTCGTTTGATTATCTAAAGCCCCGGTCTCTATTGCATGGGTCTCCTTTGAGAAAGAATGTTGGTGTGAAATTAAGTCCCTACTCATTTGTTTCGAGATCTCCTTGTGTGTTTGGTTTGGATAGACAGGCTTATCTGGAGCTAAGGAGGTTGGGTCTGTCTGGCTTGCCCTGGGCTTTGGATAAGCTGGGGGTCTCTCCGGTCTCTTTGGACTGAGCTAAGAGAGTTGAGTAATTTGGATAATCCACGGCCCTTATAAGATGTTGGCGCACCTCACTCTGTTTACAAGTTGGCTGCATTAGCTTGAGGCTGTTTTGAGAGCTGATAGTGGTTGTAAATTTTAGCATTGTTTTGCACTTTTCTGTGGGAATCCACATGACTGACCTGAGATTTCCCCCATCCGTGTTTCACAACAGGTTCACTATGTTGACCAATGGAAAGCTGTTTGGTTTGAAACAGTGTTGAAACTTCAATTATTACAAAAATGTAAAAAATAAAGTACTGAAATAAAATAAAAAATAAATATTGAGTGAAAAACGTACACATTAGTCAGTTACCAAGGCTATTTATTTATTTATTTTTAAAACCCCGCTGAAAAAAAGAAGCTAAAACCAGCCTAAGTTAGTTGGCTGGTTTTAGCTTCAGCCTGGTCATAGCTGGTCAGCAGGCTGGTTATAGAGGGGTTTTGATAGAGACCCACTAAATCCAGCTAAACTTAAAGGAAAAGTCCACTTCCAGAACAACAATTGACTGATAATGTACTCACCCCCTTGTCATCCAAGATCTTCATGTCTTTCTTTCATCAGTCATAAAGAAATTGTGTTTTTTGAGGGAAACATTTCAGGATTTTTCTCCATATAATGGACTGATATGGTGCCCCGATTTTGAACTTCCAAAATGCAGTTTAAATGCAGCTTCAAATGATCCCAAATGCGGTTGTAAACAATCCAGCCGAGGAAGAAGGGTCTTCTCTAGCAAAACGATTGGTTATTTTCATAAAAATAAAATAATTTAAATACTTTTTAATCTCAAATGCTCGTCTTGTTTTGCTCTCCATGAACTGTGTGTATTCTGGCTCAAGACAGTTGTATGTTGAAAAACTCCAATCGTTTTTTCTGTTATGTTTCGGAAGTGGACTTCTCCTTTAACTATTTAAATTCTTAAATTGCAATTAAATAAATAAAAAATAAATACATTTATAAAATAAATCTAAATAAATTAAAGATGAATAGAAATATTCAAAATATTAATAAAAATGACAAAATCACATATTGTTACAGCAAAAGATATTGAACCTAGAATTAAAATGACAACTGAATATAAAAATAAAAGCTGTTAGTAGCCCAGGCAAATTTCTTAAAGTTTTCTCAAAAACAAAAACATGCACATTTATTGTGCTCACATATTGCTGTAGCCTGGTTTGTGCTGAATACAATGGTTTTAAGATGCTGAGAAGAAAAAAAAAACAAAAAAAAAACCACACAAATATCAGGGCATGTCAGAACTTCTCCGGGTCCCCAAAACGCTGATGGTTAGGTTAATCTTAACTACTTAACTGTAAAATAAAGTTAATTGAAAATAAATAAAACAGTTTGTTTAATAAATAAATAAATAAATAAATAAAAAAAAAAAAAAAAAAAAAAAAAATCACATTACAAAAATGTTGGAACTAAAATTAAAATGGCAACTTAATATAAAAATGAGCTATTAGTTGTGAAGGCAACTTTTTTTTTTTTTTTTTTTTTTTTTTTTTAAAATAAAGTGAACCTAACTACTTAATTTCTTAAGCTGCAAAAATGAAAAAGTAAATAAATAATAATAATAAAATAATAATAATAAAAAATAAAGCTAAATAGAAATATTAAAAATCAATAAAAAAAGACAAAATCACATAACAAAAATATTAAAACAAAAATTAATATAACTGTATTTAAAAATAAAAGCTATTAGTTTCCAAGAAAACTTTTTTTTTTTTTTTTTTTTTTTAAAGTTAAACATTTTAAGGTAACACTTAAAAATAACGCTCATTAGTTAATATTAACAACATTACTTAACATAAAGCATGAACAGTACTTCTACAACATTTATTAACCTCAATGTTTATTTCAGCATTTACTAATGCATTATTAAAATCACAAGTTGTGTTTGTTAGCGTTAGTTAATGCACTGTGAACTAACATGAACTAACAATGAATGACTATATTTTTAACTAACATTAACAAAATACTGTAATTGAATGTACTGTTCATTGTTTGTTCATGTTAGTTAATATATTAACTAATGTTAACAAATCACACTTATTGTAAAGTGTTACCCTTAAAATTAACTACATACCCCCGGTTTTACAGACAAGGCTTAAGCCTAATCCCCGACTAAAATGTAAGTCTGAGCTGTTTCAACTAGAAGAAACTTGCACTAATTGATCTTAAAATATGTCAGTGGCTTTGCCTTGTCTCAAGATGCAGATATTGATTTTTTTTTTTTCTAAGGGACATTTATAAAAAATTATTTAAATGTCCTTATTGAACTATTGCCTAGTCCTGGTTTAACCTAAGCCCTGTTTGTGAAACCAGGCCTTAAATTCTTAAATTGCAAAAAATAATAAATAAATAAATAAAGATACAAAAGAACCATTCAAATATTATGATAAAACTGACAAAATCACATGGCAAAAACAACAATTTATTATTTTTTTTTAGGTAAAATAAATTAAAGATAAATAGAACAATTTAAAAAAGGTAACAGTTTACAAAGTGTCAATTAGTTACAATTAGTTAAACAATAAACAATATATTTATTACACTATTTATGAATCTTTGTGAATGTTGTGAAAAATACAGTCGTGTATTGTTAGCTCATGTTCGTTCACAGTGCATTAACTAATGTTAACAAACACAACTTGTGATTTTAATAAAGCATTAGTAAATAATGAAATTACCACTAAGATTAATAATGCTGTAGAAATATTCATTAGTTCATGTTAAATAATGTAGTTAACTAATGAAATTGTACATTTGTAAAGTGTTACCAAAACAATACATAAATAAAAATGACAAAATCACATAACAAAAATACTGAAACAAAAACTATGAAAGTAAAAATAAAAAGCTAATATAAAATATCATTAAATACTATGTTAGTATATCAATAACATTAAATGACACTAGTTTAAAGGTGACTTTTTTTTGTGTGGGCTTTACACATCACTACACTGTTGACATTAGACAGTGGAACCTTTTTGCCGCCAAGCTTCAGCTAATGCTCCTTTATCCTTAATATAATCTTTATGTAAATACTATTTTTCTCAACTACATATTTGTTTAAAGACACTTGTCGCTTGACTCATGGTTTAGGTCCATGGTTCTCCAGAGTTTATGTTAGAGATCAATTGGTGACCCAACAAGCACACAAACATGCTCTTAAAATTAAGCGTTGACATCATAACATAACCATTAGCTGCATATCGTCACTGTTGGATGAAAACCTTGTTTGTCCAAACCCACTACTCTTTAGGAAATGAGGGAAAAACCTTGTAGTTTTTTAATAAATAAACACTGTGTCATCAAAGTTGGCGTTGTGACATATTGTCAGGCACTTGTTATGTATCAATAACATTTTACCACAAGCAAGCTTAAATGTATTTGAGGTTTTCAACCAGCGAATGTTTCATTGTCCTTTTACAATCAACTGCAAAACACCTGCATTGCTTATGAGACAATGTTGTCATTACATTAATATGGAACAATCTGTCAGCAGTCGTGGGCGGGGCCTGAGCAGTATGATGTCACATTGCTCAGAAAATCAAAACAGCTTGATAAGCGATTTATATAATTTTGGTGATGAAATAACGGAGTAAATGGATTTTTTAATCATTATGGGCTGGTTGTGTCCACACCCTGCTGAGATAACTTTATTTGCATCCGATGTCCCCTTTAAAAAGGATAATTCACCTAAAAATGAAATTTGCTGTTACCCACGCTCAGGCCATCCAAGATGTAGTTGAGTTTGTCTTTCTTCAGTAGAACAGTAAAGAAGATTTATAGATGAAACCGTGGACCGTGGTGATTCATAAAATGCAAGTCAATGGCTACAGGTACTTGAGAGGCAAAAAAAAGCATATACAGGCAACACAAAATGAATACTCTTGGCCCTGACAGTACAACAATGTAGTATAAATGAAGTACAACTGGTCTGTGCAAGAAACTGAACATCATTTACAACAGCATTTTTGAGTGTACTGTCACTTTAAGACAGTATTGTCTATGACTGCCCAGCAAATTTTAGATTAAGACACTCTCCTCTGTTTTTCAAATATATAAAACATCAGCCTTCATGGTTATTATTTCTTCAGTAAAGGAAAATCTGTGCTTATTTAGGTCAGAATCATTTTCAACCTGCTATTTATTTGTACTCTGCATCTAGTCTATCACAGCTCGCTGATCACTCCATCTGTGGTATTTGTTTGTATGTTCAATTCCCAATGCCTGTTTAACCAGAATTTCCTAATCCACAGCAAGTTTGAGCTAATGGAATCAAAACAGCCAGCAAACAACAGCATTAGACTTGTGTTAACCCCTCTTAGTGTTAGACGTGCAGGAAAAGCTTCTATTTAGGTCACTGACCCTGACGTGTAATTAGCTGGCCGTATTGGGACATTTCTCAGTGCACGTGGAGCAGAAGCAAAGTGTGGTGGTGGTGGTGGTGGTGGTGGTGGTGATGGGGGGTGTGGGTGAAATTGCAAACAGGAAGCGTTTGGCTAAATAAAGTCCTGCAGGAGCTGAAGCGTTTGGAGTACGTTGTAAATAGCTGCTTTGCTGCAATGTGGACCTTAACCACTGGCCACCTATGGGAGGAGCTGTTTTGTTGATTTGAGAGCTGGGCCGGACATATATCTGTTTTTCTAGGCATATTTGTTAACAGGAATGTGCGATTTAGAAGCATATTAAGGGTGCTATTCAAATTCATATATGAATTGTGGTAGCAAACCATTTTTAGAATTAAATTTGAATTTAAAGGGATGGGCCTTCCAAATATATCCAAATATATATGGGCCATTCTACAGAATTGGTTGAAAGTCAGAGTTGGAAACGTCATTTCCCCCAAAACTTTGTATGTGTGCAAACTGCGCAATATCCAAGGTAGACGTTTCTAGTAATTGTGCAGTTAATTCTCATGTTGTATTTTCAGAAAGTTTTGGAATATTCGTTCTCTCCCCAAATTTGTCACTACCGAAACAACACAGTAATGTATAATTTCAGCATTTATCTCCATTTAATGGACCCCTGATTTTGAACTTCCGAAATGCAGTTTAAATGCGACTTCAAACGACCCCAAATGCAGTTGTAAACAATCCCAGCCGAGGAAGAAGGGTCTTATCTAGCAAAACGGTCGGTTATTTTCATAAAAAAAAATACAATTTAAATACTTTTTAATCTCAAACGCTTGTCTGCATTTTGGAAGTTCAAAATCTTGGCACCATGTCAGTCCATTATATGGAGAAAAAAGCTGAAATGTTTCTGTCGTCTTGGATGACAAGGGGGTGAGTACATTGTATGTAAATCTTTGTTTTGGAAGTGGACTACTTTAAAGTTACATAGATTTGTCAGATTTTTGAACACATTTGCCTCAAAATGATGAGACCCGTCTACTCGCAGGAGATCAAAATTAGAAGAACAATCTGTAAATACATGTTTTTTTTTTTTTCTAAAATATTTTCATCGCTCAAAATTTTGTAGGAATATTAGTGGTAGGTATACTACTAATATGTTTGACAAAATATCCAAGGCATTTCAGCAAGAATCTTTATTGGAAAACACAGTGATCAAAATTAAAGAACAGTTTTTGCACAAAATAAGCTTACAACTAAAATTTTGGAGGGTTTAGATCTAGTTTAGATGAGGATTCTGGCTGGCCATTTCTTTATTTCAATGTTCTTAGCTTCAAGAAACTGCTTTACCTGTTTTGCAGTGTGACGGGGCATTGTCTTGCATGAAAATTGCAGGCTAACTGCCATGTAGTGGTTTTCCTGCATCAGAAAACATTCCCCAAACCATGACACGTCCTCCACCTTTCACTGACATCTGTACGCACTTGGGCTTCAGTCTTTCCTCAGTTTGATGCCAAACAAAATGTTTCCCATCAGACCCAAATAAATTAAACTTGCGCTCATCACCAAAGTGAACTTTGGACTAGTTCTCCTCTGTCCATACAAAATGCTCCTCAGCAAAGGTGAGCTTAGCCTTTTCGATTCTTTCTGCCAATGAGAGGCTTGGTCTCTGCAGAGTGCCCTTTCAGTCTGACCTCTCTTAAATTTGCAGAGACAGATCTTTACCCTGTTCAGCACTGGCTAGCAATTCCAGCTGCAGTGTTGAACCCATTCCCTATTGAGAGTCTCTGCATAATCCTGTTTTCTCATGCATTTGTCTTACATGGACGACCAGCCTTTTTGCGAAACTTAAATCAGTTAGTGTCATTGTAAACCTGCAATATTCGAGAAATCACAGATTTGGAACGACCAACTTTTCTTGCAATGGCTGAAAGGGTCATCCCTTTGGCCTTCATCTGGACAACCTCCTGTCACAGGATTTAAGTCACCTTAGAGCGGCCTGCCATCTTGCAATCTCAGTGAAAATTGAAGGAATGCTGCTTAGATATGATTTGTCATATTAGGACAAGGTGCCAGATTAACACCAATAACTTGGAGGCATCTGTAATTGTTCTCTAAATTTGATCAGAATTCTTTTTCAAATATCTAATTTATGTGTTTTATACTGTGCTTCAGAATACAGTTAGTTTATGAAATGTGACCCTGGACAAAAAACAATCATAAGTAGCACAGGAATATTTGTAGCAATAGCCAACAATACATTGTATGGGTCAAAATTATCGATTTTTCTTTTATGCCAAAAATCATTAAGATATTAAAGGAGAAGTCCACTTCCAAAACAAAGATTCACATATAATGTACTCACCCCCTTGTCATCCAAGATGTTCATGTCTTTCTTTCTTTCTTCAGTCGTAAAGAAATTATTTTTTTGAGGAAAAAATGCATTTTTCTCCATATAATGAACTAATATGGTGCCCCGAGTTTGAACTTCCAAAATGCAGTTTAAATGCGGCTTCAAACGATCCCAAATGTGGTTGTAAACAATCCCAGCCGAGAAAGAAGGGTCTTGTCTAGTGAAATGATCAGTTATTAAAAAAAAAAAAAAAAAAATACAATTTAAATACTTTTTAATCTCAAATGCTCATCTTGCCTTGCTCTTGTTGTGCTCTCGACCCAGTGTTTGCAAAGTGAACATGCAAAGAAGATCAAACACCCTTAACAAAAAAGGTAAAACAGTGATATAGGACGAACCGGAACAAAACAGTTCAGGCAGAGGAAGACAAGACGAGCTTTGAGATTAAAAAGTATATAAATTGTATTATTTTTATGAAAATAACCAATCATTTTGCTAAATAAGACCTTTCTTCCTCAGCTGGGATGATGAAACATGATTTCTTTACGACTGAAGAAAGATAGACATGATAACAAGAGGGTCTCCTTTAAGTAACAGTCATGTTTCATGAAGATGAAACATGACTGTTACATTTGACATGTACATTTCCTACTGTAAACATATCAAAACGTAATTTTTGATCAGTAAATGCATTGCTAAGAACTTCGTTTGGACAACTTCAAAGGCGATTTTCTCAATGCTTAGTTTTTTTGCACCCTCAGATTCCAGATTTTCAAATAGTTGTATCTCAGCCAAATATTGTTCTATCCTAACAAACATACATCAATGGAAAGCTTATTTATTCAGCTTCAAATTGTGTCAATTTAAAAAAAATGACCCCTATAAATGGTTTTGTGGTCCAGGGTCACAAATATGGCTAAAACAGGCCTTCTACTCCTGTTAGGATAAGGACTAAGCAGTGACCTTGAAATTTGGAAAATCATAAGTTGTTCTCTAGTTTTGATCTCCACTGTGTGTATATATAAACAATGTTCTGTTTACACATTTAATTTTTAATAAATACAATTAAAGACATTTTTATATGTTAAAAAATTGAATAATTACTCAGAATTTTCTAAATTACTCAGTATGTATTTAGAGGATTCAAATTGTGATGACAGTATTTATTCTAGGTATTATCTGAAAACAATGTAGTGGTCCAGAATGGCAGTATTAAAACCTGTATTGTTGTGCTGTGGAGAAAACCCTAAAAATATTGTAGACCTCAAAATGAATGCTCTGTCTGGTTCAACTATCTGCTTACTGGTTCAAAGAAACTTCACTGAGTCAGCATGTGCAAAATGTGAACTTTGTAAATATGACTGTCCAGTTTCACACGTCCATCTCGTTCATCTCTGTGTTTGTCTTTCTGTCAGGTGGAAGGTGTGGGGAAGTACTTTCGGGAGCAGCTGCTGCAGTCTCGTCACAGGGGGGCGTTTGAACTGGCCTACGTGGGTTTTGTTCGGCTCACTGAGATGCTCTGCAGGTGAGAGATCAAAGCCAATCAGATAGCTTGACCTAACCCAGCATTTATATAATAATGATTAAAACACACATACGCACTCATCAACTCTCCGTCCGGTAAAATAGGCCCCTTGTCATTACACAAGTCAAGATGTTTTCAACCCAAAGGCCTTAGTGAGAACAAGTGTGCATCTTTATAGATGAGGGAGTCATAAGGATTGCTCCACCAGAGCCCCTGATGTTGTGTTTGGCAATGGCATTTCATACCTGAATGCGTACAGTCCTCCTCCTCTTCTTCCTCCTCATCTCTGCTCCCTCTCAGCTGCTGGGCTGGAAACCAGTGCTGCTCCTGAAGGACAAGCTTCAAATGATCAGGAAGTTTGAAAACTGTTAACATCTGGAAATGTTAGATTTAATGAGCTCTGGAATGTGGTCTCTGCACAGAGGTTAAGGAAATTGATTCGCTCGCTGCCACGAGTGTGACATGAATGGGACATCAGATCGCTTCTGCTGATGTGGAGTTGCTGAGGGAGCGTCTCTAATGATCGCACTTCATTCCTGCCTTCTGCTTTCCTCTTTACTTCTGAGTTGCCTCTTTGCAGTTTCTGCTTCGTTTTCTCTTTTGAAATATGAAAGCAGTCAATATCCAGTGTTATTATCATAAACTTAAAGGGTTAGTTCACCCAAAGATGAAAATACAGTCATTAATTACTCGTCCTCACGTCGTTCCAAACCCGTAAGACCTACGTTCGTCTTTAAAACACAAATGAAGATATTTTTTTAGCTTTTTTTGAGCAAATTAAGATATTTTTAAGATATTTCTGCACACAAAAAGTATTCTCGTAGCTTCATAAAATATCACATGGACTATTTTAACAATGTCCTTACTACCTTTCTAGGCCTTGAACATGTCAGTTGCGCTGGTGTCTATGCAGGGTCAAAAAGCTCTCGGATTTCATCAAAAATATCTTAATTTGTGTTCCTAAGATAAAAGAACGACTTCAGAGTGATGAATTAATGACAGAATTTTTATTTTTCGGTCCCTTTAAACTATTTAAATAAGTTTTGTTAACTGAAATAAAGCTAAAATTGAATAGAATTATTTAATTAAAAACCTATTACAAAAAATATTAGAAATGTTTTTTTGACAACTATTTGAAATAAATTTAAGTACTAAAATCAGGGTTTCTGTTGGTCTTATACATTGTAAAAAGTTTTAAATTAAAACAAATAAATGCATTAAATCATGGCATTAAATATTGCATGCATTGCAAAAAAAAAAAAAAAAAAAAAAAAAAATATATATATATATATATATATATATATATATTTTGCAATGCATATATTTAATATTTATATTTATTTGCATTATATATATTATTTTTTTTTTTTTTTTCATATAATATATATATATAATATTTTATAATTTTCCAATACAAATGATATTCTATGATATTTATTTATTAAATGATATTTATTTATTTTTTGAAATGTGTTTAATCATGAACTCTCTCTTTATTTTGGTCAGTCTTGCAAAAATCAAAAATCAATCTTTTTTTTTTGTTGTTGTTTTTTGTTCAAGGTTTGAATTAAGGTTTAAGTTTGAAGTGTTGCTAATACAGCTTATTTTCTAAAATAATAAAAAATAATTGTAAAAATAAATGTCCCCACACATTTACATTACGAGAACGTTTTGACGTGTTCCCTTTGATTCTTTCCTTACTTAGTCTTAAAAGGTCGTTAAAAAGTCTTCAATTTACCTTCATAAAGTCTGCAGAAACCCTGAAAATTTTAAATACTGAAACTGAATTACTAATAACTTGCAACTGTTTAGACACATTTTAAAAACAAAAATACCTGATGAAAAAAAAAGACAAAATCATGATTAAAAATTATTTTTAAAAAATTGGAAAAACTACAGTAAAAAAACTGAAAAGCAAATTTAAAGTGGAAATGAAAACTAAAATATATAAAAAAATAAATTAAAATAAGAGATAAAATAAAATAATATAAAATAATAAAATATAATATAATTAGAATAATAAACATTTGTCTAGTCTGTTAGTAGTGATAAACACTGGTTTGTTCATACAGAGCATATACAGTCATGCTTTTCTGTATCAGGACATAATAAATTCTCTGGTCTTTGGCAGGTCTTAAAATTTGGAAAATAAATCCTCAGATAAACATCATCACATGACATATCACACAGTGTCATTTATTTATTTAAGAAAAATACAGCCAAGAGGGAAAGGCCATGTGTGACAAAGTTAGGACATCCTATGAGTCAACTGCCTGTAGATTCACTTTTAGCAGCAATAACTTGAAGCATTCATTTTCTGTGTGACTTTATCAGTCTCTCACATCGTTCTGGACCACTCTTCTTTTTTTTTAACGTTGCTCCAGTTTGAGGTTTGTGGGCGTTTGCTTATGCACAGCTCTCACCACAGCATTTGAGTCAGGATGAGCTCTGGACTTTGACTGGGCTTTTCTAACACCTTGATTATTTTCTTTTCAGCCATTCTGTTGTAGATTTGCTGGTGTGCTTGGGATCATTGTCCTGTTGTTTGACCCAATTTTGGCCCAACTTTAGATGTCGAACAGATGCCCTCAAATTTGACTCTAGAATTGATTGATAGAATTGATATCCAGAGGAGTTCATGGCCAACTCAATGACTGTGAGGTGCCCAGGTCCTGTGGCTACAAAACAAGCCCAAAATGATCAGCCCTCCTCCAGCATGCTTGTCTTTTGGTATGAGGTGTTTGTGCTGATATGCTCTTTAGGTTTTCACCAAACTTGGCGCTGTGCATTATGGCCAAACATCTCCACTTCAGTCTCGTTTGTTCAAAGGACATTATTCTAGAAGACTTGTGTTTTGTTCAGATGCAACTTTGCAGACCTAAACTGTGCTGCAATGTTTTTTTTTTTTGTTTAGATAGAAGAGGCTTTCTTCTGCCAAGCCTTCCAAACATGCCTTTTTTGTACCATGTTTTTCTAATGGTATTGTCATGAACTTTATCATTTAACATGTTAACTGAGGCCTGTAGAGTCTGAGGTGTAGTTCTTGGGTTGTCTGCCATTTCTCTGAGCTTTACACGGTCTGATCTTGGGGTGAATTTTCTAGATGGAAGGAGAGGTGTCTGTTTTAAATGTCTTCCTCTTGTGAATAAACTTCAAATTGTTTGGACATGGCCGTATTACTCTTCTCATATTGATGGCAGCAACAATTGCTTCTCTAAGATGATTGCTGATGTCTTACCTCCTTGGCATTGTGTTAACACACACCTGAAGGCTCCAGACCAGCAAACTGGCGAAGCTTATGCTTTTATGTAGGCGCTCAGACTTGCTGATGATCAGTTAATCAAAGGTATTTGATTAGCAGTGCTTGACTGTTATTTACCCTCTTAATTCCAATATTAACAGTAAGAATGTCCTAACCTTGTCACACGTGGCTTTTCCATTTTGGCTTTATTTTTGTTCAGTAAATAATGACACGGTGCAATTTGTCATGTGTTGTTGTTCATCTGAGGTTTTATTTTTGAAATTTTAAGACCAGCCTAGGACCAGTTTTTTTTTTTTTTTTTTTTTTTTTTTAATGATGTCCTGATACGGAAAACCATGGAATTCAATAGGGTGTTCTAACTTTTTCACATGACTGTACAATAAAAGAAGAGGCTCCTTAATGATATATATATATATATATATATTATTCATATTCATATGACTTGAGACAAGCACTGCACAAGTTAGCCGTTGATGTAAATCGCAATGTTAGTACTGCCAAACTCTCTCAGGTTATGAGAAATGGTGAAATGTCAGTGTATTGTGTGCTTTTAAGTGTTTGAGCGGAGGATAAAAACACTGAACTAAGATTAAACTGGAGAGTTATTGGGCCTTGTATCTAATAATGAAAGAAGAGTGTGCAGTACATATCTTAATGAAGCCAGACCTGTGTGTAAATATGGTTTTTAGTGTGCAGTACTGACTACCCTTTGAGATGTTGTGCTCAAGTGGGTTCCCTATAATTTACTGTCATTTTTCTGGCATCCCTATCTATAAAATGTGCAAAACAGCCCAAAAACTTGCCTGCAAACAAACGTTGAGTCGTGAGATGGCAACATTTCTTGAACTCCCTGAGGAAGCGTTTGTGGTGGATAGGCCTGTATTAGCAGTTGTGTCTGTATGGAGTCTCAGAGGTGCTTCTGGAGGAAAAACATTGCTGTGTGATTACACGGCTCCACCGGCAACCACTAAGCCTGTTACGAGGTGTTGATTGTGGGCCGTTCGACGGTTGGCTTTTGAAGGTTTCCCCTTGTGTTTAGGGGAGTGTATTTCTAAGTGAGGTGTGTGTGTGTGTTACGTGCAGGCGCTCTGTGTGGTTTGAATTGTTTGATCTGGCCTGCTCGGTCCAGCGCGTCTGGTATAACGGTACTTTTCATACCGAGAGCCTCGCATTTTTCTCCGCTCTCAAAGTGGGCGTCCCGCACACGCTTGGGCAGCTCCTGCTATGTGTTTGTGTGTGTATTCAACCGAGGTCTGCAGTGTAATTACAGTGCTTGCTTAGGCAAGCATCTCTATTATTATTGTTCATACTCTGGAATAGGGTTTTAAACAAACCTTTAACTTGAAATATTAACCTGCGTTGTGTAACTCATCCTGTACTGTTTATGCTACGAATGTTGTACTACAATCATGAATTGTTCCTCAAATTGTGTGGCTTACTGAGATTACGTTTCGTAATCACAGCTTTGTGAAAAAGATATCTGCTGGAAAATCATTTTCCTGTAGTGTTTGCTTTGAGTCTATCTTGCTTGTCAAGTCTGCATTTATTTGACCAAAGACACAGTAAAAATTGTAATATTTTTACTATTTTAAAGAAGTTTTTTTTTTTTTTTTTTTTTTAATTTGAATATATTTTAAAATTTAATTTATTCATGTGATGCAAAGCTGAATTTTCAGCATCATTACTCCAGTCACATGATCCTTCAGAAATCATTCTAATATGCTGAATTTTTTTTTTTTTTTTAATTATTATCAGACAGTTGTGCTGGTTCATATTGTTTTTGGAAACCATGACTGACAAGCCAGTCAGACTCCGTATGATTACACAACGACTGTTTATAGAAATTGATATTTATCTTCACAACTTTTCCGCTGTAGTATAACTTGGCTCTAATCTGACATTTTCCCCGAATGAGTGTTTAAATTCAATTAATTTTATAGTCTGTGCTTTGAGATCACATTTGGTTGTGATTTCATTTTTAGATTGCTTTGAAAACTGTGGATAATATCACATCAGAGAAAACCTAAACAAAAATGTCTGAGAGACAGTGGGAACCACACAAACTTGGATGCCAGCAGTCCTGGGACCCAATGTCTTGTTCAGAATTCCACAACAAGTTCTTATGCGGGTTTGTTTGTAATTTGTGTGTGTGTGTGTATGTGTGTGTGTGTGTGTGTGTTAGGAGTGGGAGTGCTACGCTACAGCAGCTGCCAGCACAATGGCTGAAGGAGGTTCTTGAGGAAGTGAAATCCAGTGACCCCTCTTCCAAACTGTGTGCGACCCGTCGCAGTGCGGGAATACCCTTCTATATACAGGTTAGTACCTTAGGCCTCCTTTACATACGGCACAGACCACTAGATTCCCCCAAAGGGATTCCAAAACGTTTGCATGGGCAGGGCCTCTTTTTCATAAAATGCCTATAATTTCTGAACAGAATGAGATATCTTCATCAAACTGAGGTCACAGGACAAAATCATGGAGCTTGGCCACTTGGTGGTGCTCTAAGAGAGAAAAAAACATAAAAATGGCTATACCTGTTGGTCCAAAGTGGAACAAGTGTCTATAAGGACATTTACGTATCTCAAAAAAACCCCCAAAAAAACATGGCTGCCATTGGCCAATGAAGTTTGAGCACCTATTAGACGAGGTTAACAGAGGATGATTGAAACAAAACTCATTGGCCCTGTTTGAGGCCTCAAAGGTCTGTGAGAAATTTGAAAGAAATCAGCCATTGGGAGGTGATATCATTCTTCAAGGGTGTAAATGATTGTACATTGCACGGTTTTTCGCACATACACACAATATTCATATCATTTGATAGAACTCATCATTCTGGACAACTTTGCCTCTAGGACTACTCAGTCAAATGTCCAAATTTTGGAAGTCCAAATTTATCCAAAATCATATAAAGCCTAAAGGAAAACTCAGAAACAAAGCAACAGAAGATCAGACCACAGCTGGCGCTGTCATAAATGCAAAACAAAAAACAAAAAAAAAAAAAACATTTCTATGGCAAATTACTTGTATTTGGCAAAAATGCTTTTTTTTTCAATCATTGATTTTAGGTGGTTACAGCCTTGCTAAACAATATGTAATTTCTTTTTCCATATTTGCTTGAAGGTGTCATCGGATGCAAACTTCACTTTTACATGTTTGAACATTAATGTTTGCTGGCAGTGTATGTACAAATCTACCCTTTAATAATAAAAATCCATGCAGTGGTTTTTAATTAATCTGTAAAAATAATATCCTCTATTTCAAATCGAGCCGTTCTCAGATGCCTGTCGTTGTGGCGTCACACCCACAGAGGCCGCTCCCACGATAGTTGACTGACATGAGCGTCTTACCTCAGACCAACTGTAACAAGTCGGACCTCCATTGTTTTGATGCCGGAGCAGGGATGTAAGTTAGACAAGAATATCTCCGATTGAGGTGTTGTGTTGCTGGATGTAATAATGAACATAGTGGTCGTCATTTACTCCTGACATCTGAGCCGCTGAAGATGCAGTAGATTAAGTTTGTTTGTGAAGGGAATGCGCCTCCCGATCTACATAAATGCGTCTATGTTTGCGCAAATCATTCATGATCCAGCTTCAAATACAGCAGAAGTGAGTATAAGTTTTTTTTTTTTTTTTTTTTTTTTTTTTTTTTTTATGAATCTTTGCGATCGCCTTTCCTAATAATGTGCTAGTTGGCGAGTTTAGCGGGTAAGCGCGGCTAAAGTAAACGGACTCGTCATTCCAAAGAGAGTAGAGAGGGGCGGGACGAGCAGAGCTCATTTGCATTTAAAGGAACAATCCCTTAGAATGGGATGATTTTTACTTATTTTGACAAGGTAAAAAGGGTGTTGTTTTACACAACCATTGAGAATTTTTAACCAAAGTATATTATAGACTTTTCATTAAGACCCTAACGAATCATATATCAACTTTTGGAAAATGGGCATCTGATGACCACTTTAAAAGCGCTCAAACCCTGGTAATTGAGCTTGTAGTGTTGTAAGCTGATTTTTCCTGTGAAATTACATATTTCTCTTTGATTCTGCAAGCTCACATTCGGAAATGCCTCCATTCACATCTAAGACTGACATGGAAGAGAAGAAATTGTTAAATAAAGTCGTAGCTTTATAACATTACTGTTGAACCACTGATGTCACATGGCCCATTTTAACAATGTTCTTACTACCCTTCTTGGCATTGAACGTGGTAGTTGCGTTGCTGTCTATGCAGGCTCAGAAAGCTCTCGGATGTCATCAAAAATATCTTCATTTGTGTTCCAAGAATAAACTTTGGTAAACTTAACTATAAAATTCACCATAAATGATGTATTCGTTGCAAAGTACCACTAAAACAGTCATACTTACACAAAGAAGTAATAATCTGACAATCTCTGAAGATTCCCACCACAAGGATTTAGTTTTATTAGTGTTATTTGAACATCTGCGGATCGGTAATTGATTCCATGTAGTTTTTATGATGGAGACCATCCCAAGTGGACAGTCCTCTGAGAGGTCAGAATAGCTGAATACTGAAGTCAAGGAAAAATGGGCTTTGGATCTGAAACGCAAGACAATAAGAGGGTTTTAGGGAAGAATAAGACAGGGAGAGGATGGATAGACTCAACACCTGGCATGAGCGCACATTCCTGCGGTATGTCCCGGAAAAGGTGGTCTTGCGTGATGAGTTCACACCCTTTGGCACAAGGACAAAAGAACAGAGGGCCGTATTCGATTACATACAGTGAGTCATTTTTCCTCTGTCATGCTGTCATTCACTGTCACCATCTCAAAGGAATATCACATCTGAAATACAGCTTGAAGCAGAGTTCACCTAAAAATGTAACTTCTGTCATCATTTACTCAGCCTCATGTCATTCCAAAACCATTTTGAATGTGTGGAAACTTGGCTGCTAATCTACTTGTAAGTGACAGCTGTAATAATGTTGTCCCTTTGTAGGCCCTGCTGTCCTCTGAACCCAAATCATCCAGCTGTGGACTCCTGAAGATGACCATGAGATCTCTGACGGCATTGGCCATGCCTTCTAATGATGGAGATACTGAGAGCAGCTCTGTGCCACAGGTAGACACTCACGCACTTTAGCTATAAGAGGAGATTCTGAGTAAAATCAGGAATGTTTAATTGGCCTTTATTTGTTTTTATGTACATGCAGGTCCATGCTCTGAACATCCTGAGGGCTTTGTATCGAGACACGCGTTTGGGGGAGAACATTGTGCCGTTTGTGTCAGAGGGCATGCAAGCTGCTATCCTGGGTTTCACTTCTCCCGTGTGGGCCGTGAGTATACCCCTTTCCTTATTTCTATACTTTTCTATCTATGCAAGTGCTTTCAATAACAAAAAAACTCACGCTTTTTCATTTTTTGAAACTCTTTAGTAAAGAAGTAAGTTCAGAAATACAAACATTCAGTACCACAAAGTATTTCTCAACTACACTTCTTTTTTGTTATTCTTTGTGGTTCTTTACAAGTTATTACTTTTTGTATGGTACTTTTTTGTATCGGTTAGCTACCCAGATCTTATACGCAATGCCATTAAAGTTAATATGTCAAGGCCATGGCTTGGTGATGGTAAAGCCTAGATTTCTGAAGGATCTCACACAAAGGAAATGCACATGTTTTTAGTATTTTAATGTTTTAATAGCATTTTAGTATGTGGGTTAAAATTCTGTAATGTGATGCTGTCTCTACTGAAAATGTGCAGTCGTGACTTTAACATGGGATGCTTTGTCAAAAATGAAGTATACTGAATTATCAGCTAAGATGTTATGGTAGTGTTTGGTTCAGTGTATATTCCAACTCGACTTTTAAATCAGTATGATCAACTTTTTGCCTTTTACAAAGAAAAACTGGATTCAAAATACAACAAATCTCATAAATTACTCTTGCAATATTGTTACAATTGTAAATGTGATTGATTAACCCCTGAAAACAGTTTTTTAATAAAATAGCAAAAATATATTTGCAAGGTAGATGTAAACAAAATCTTAACAGGTCAGTATAACCCTTCTCATTAAATTATACATTATTGTGTTTCGGTAGTGACAAATTTGGGGAGAGGACAGATATTCCAAAACTTTGTGAAAATACAATGAGAATTAACTGCACAATTACTAGAAATGTGTACCTTGGATATTATACAATTTGCATACATACAAAATTTGTGGGGGAAAAAAAGGAAAAAAAAAAAAAACTCTAACTTTGAACCAGTTCTCTAGAATGGACCATACATGTGACCCTGGACCACAAAGCCAGTCTCAAATAGCACAGATATATTTGTAGCAATAGCCAAAAACACAATGTATGGATCAAAATTACCAATTTTTCTTTTAGGCCAAAAATCATTAGGATATTAAAGGAGAAGTCCACTTCCAGAACAGCAATTCACAAATAATTTACTCACCCCCTACTCATCCAAGATGTTCATGTCTTTGTGTCTTCAATCGTGAAGATTATGGTTTTTAAAGAAAGCATTTCAGCATTTTTCTCCATATAATGGTCTTCCTCGATTTTGAACTTCCAAAATATTTTTTTAAATGCAGCTTTAAAGGACTCTAAACGATCCCAGCCGAGGAAGAAGGGTGAAACTTGTGAAACGATCAGTCATTTTTTTTTTTTCAGAAAATAACATTTGTATACTTTTTAAGCACAAAAGCTTGTGTAGCACAGGTTCTGGGATGCGACGTTCACGACACTACATACTACTGAATCATGTCGAAAGGTCACGTGGAAAGTAGGTGGAACTACTGACCCAGTGTTTACAAAGTGAACGTGCAAAGACTAAGAAAGTGCATGTAAGTCAAACGCTGTTTACAAACAAAAAGGTACAACGATGTAGGACGATTCTGAAGTTGTAGGAGAAAATAACATGGAGTTTTTCACCATACTCTACCTTTTGAGCCAGAGTACACAGATGATGAACTTAGACATGACTCGTAGTAGTGATGGGAAGTTCGGATCACTTTACAGACTCGGACCTTTGAGTCTCGTTCATGAAAATGAACATATCTTTTTTTCGGGTCATTTCGTTAATTTTAGCAAAATCGGCATCAAGTGACAGCCCCGTAAGATGAACGAATGACTTGAAAAACCCGAAGATTCGAAACAAGTGAGCTAATTACAGTACGGAACCTAATAGGATGTTGCGCATGCGCGACTAAACGAATCAGTTCGAGACGACTTGTTCTTCCCGAGTCACATTACAGATTCGTTCAAGAACGACTCATCACTAATTCGAAGCATCGTGAACGCGCATCCCAGAGCCTGTGCTACACAAGCTTTTGTGCTTAAAAAGTATACACATTTTTATTTTTTGGAAGAAAAAAAAAAATAAAAAATGACCGATTGTTTCGTTAGATGATCCTCGGCTGGGATTGTTTAGAGCCTATTGATTTAAATGCATTTTGGAAGTTCAAAATCTGGGCACTAATGAAGTCCATTATATGGAGAAAAATGCTGTTTCCCTCAAAACCATAATTTCTTCATGACTGAAGACAGAAAGACATGAACATCTTGGATGACAATGGGGTGAGTAAATTATTTGTGAATTGTTGTTCTGGAAGTGGCGTTCTCTTTTAAGTAAAGATCATGTTCCATGAAGATATTTTATAAATTTCCAATCTTAAATATATCAAAACTTAAAGTTTGATTAGAAATAAACAACATATAGTATACAATAAAGAACTCTAAATCAACTGTATCAAACTCTAAGTTTGACTAAGCATCCAAATGTATGTACATGCACATGCATTGCACAGACTAAATGCATTTTGCTCTTTATATTATTAGAGAGGGGGACTTAAAGTAAATAAATCTCTCTCTCCAGTGTTGCTTGTCTCTTCAGTCTTTCTCACACTCATTTGTTCACTGTTCCTCACGTACACCAGCCTGTCAGGCCATAGCTGTTGCTGAGGCACTGACAGGTTAATAATTAAAGCGAATGAGAACACGGGGGACAGGAGCCGTACGTGCGGACACACACACACAGAGCTGTGTGGTGGTCCTGGCCGGTTGCCCTAGATTGCTTGCTTTGATCACCTCCACATGGGCGACACAGCTCCTACAGGTCACGATGGCGACAACTCCAGGTCACATTCCTGTACTCTCCTCCCTCATACCTGTCTATCTGCCTTAACGTCTCTTTCATACATCTCTCCTCACTTCATTTTCTTATCAGTTCATTCCTTTTGAGTCTTTCCCCCCTCCCACTCGTTCCTTACTCTCAGGATGTCAGAAGATCTGCTACTGTTGCCGTTTTCCCTTTTTACAGCAGCGCTCAAGCCAACAGGCTTTACTGTAGAGTACAGTAAGCTTAATCCTTCCCAGAATGCAGCAGTCACAGAGAACACACACAGTTTTCTTGTAGTTTGTGAGAAATGTTTCTTAAGCTGACATAAAAAAAAAATTGATCAAAAGTTATGAGGCAGTAACACTTTGAACATTAAGTTTGTTGTGCCCAGCATTACTTTAGCCACATAAGATTGTGATTTGAAGGCCGTTTACTGTTCCTGGAAAAAGATGTCATCAGACCCTGCAAATCCTGCATGACATTGGCTTTGTGACTCTCTTATACACCCTTGAGCTGCAAGACCAATTTTTGCATTGTAATTGTCTCGAGGGCCATCATCATGTGCTCTGACTCACTACTCTCTCATGTTAAAGAGGTCATATCATATTATTTATTGCGTTTTCTCCCTGAGGGCCATTTAAAGAAGTAATCCACCCAACTTTCCTCTTTTCTCACCCTCGAGTTGTTCCAAACCTGTATGACTTCCTTTTTTCTGTGAAACATGAAAGAAGATATTTTGAAGAACGTTGGAGCTCATTGACGTCCATTGTATGAACATAAAATGAGAGACGCATTTCTGAAAATACATAAATACATGTTTTTTTAATTTTTTTATGTCTCTTCTGCTCACTAAGTCTGCATTTATTTGATCCAAAGTGCAGCAGAACCAGTACAATTTTGAAATATTTTTTTACCATTTTAAAATAACTGTTTTCTGTTTGAATGTATTTTAAAATGTAATTTATTCCTGTGATTTCTATGCTGAATTTTTATCATCATTACTCCAGTCACATGATCCTTCAAAAAATCATTCTAATCATTCTAACTTCTTATTATGATTATTATTATGTTGAAAACAAAGTAGAACCTTTTCAGGTTTCTTTGAATAGAAAGTTCAGAAGAACAGTATTTATGTGAAATAGAAATCTTTTGTAACATTATAAATGTCTTTATCATCACTTTTGATCAATTTAAAACATCCTTGCTAAATAAAAGTATTAATTTTCAGTTTTTTCCTTCTCAAATAAATAAATAATGACTCCAAACGTTCGAATGGTATGGTGTATTGTTTTTGTGTTACAAAAGCTTTTTTTAGATAAATCGATTCAGATATTAATTTGAATATTTGGATCTTTCTATTCATCAAAAAAAAAAAAAAAATTCAACTGTTTTAAATATAATAATAATAATAATAATAATAATAATAATAATAATAATAATAATAGTAATATCAATATTTAAAACAGTTGAGTAAATTTTATTTACATTAAAATTATTATTATTATTATTATTATTATTATTATTATTATTATTATTATTATTGTTATTATTATAAATGTTTTTTTAACAGCAAATCAGCATATAAGAATAATTTCTAAAGGATCATGTGACACTGAAGACTGGAGTAATGACAATGAAAATTTAGCTTTGATCACAGGAATAAATTACATTTAAAAATATTCAAATAGAAAGCAGTTATTTTAAATAAAAATATTTCACAATGTTATATTTTGGTCAAATAAATGCAGGCTTGGTGAGCAGAAGAGACTTCTTTAAAAAAACATTAAAAATCTTTTGACTAGTAGTGTATATATTTTGGGAAATGTGTCTGTTTTGTGTTCATACATTAAAAAAAAAAAATTGCAAGGCATAAGGTTAAGAGAAAATGTCAGATTTTGTTTCGTTTTTATTTATTTATTTATTTTTATATCTCTTTAAAGTGTTACAACTTTACTTTTTATTTAATTTTCCCTGGCATTTTCTACTTTTCCCTAAGTTGTTGTTTTTTTTTTTGTAAATAATTTTTCACTGCTGTGTCTTTAAAGATGCAGTCATGTTAGCAGAGTTTTGGTGAAAATTTACAGGCTAAGAGGCTATTTTCTGTTGTCAGTAGTGTAGTGATACACAGAAGTCACTTTAAAACCAATCATCTTTCTTTTAACTCTGCCAATCAGTGTGACCAACTTGAACTCACTGCGAAATCTTCATGGGAAATCTGGCTGTAGAAGTTAATATGTTCTTAGATGTATTTGCATGTCAGTTTGTAAGTGTATTGCTGGCCTGCAGTCCACAGCAATCCATTTGCATTTAAGATTATCAGTCTGTCTGAGTATGACTCATGGCAATTCACAAAAAGCATTTTTGTATTTGTGTCTGCGGTGTTTGTTTTAATTGTCTGTATGCGCAGCATACTGATGTTTGGAGTAGCCACATGAGCGCCACATTTTTACATTTTAAGCAAAGTTGACCTCTTTAATGTAATATTGTGCGTCAAAGCTTGAATGATAAATGTACATGGGTGGAATGTTTGCCCTGATGTCATTTTCTCCATCCTGTCATCTTTCTAGGTGAGAAACTCCTCTACGCTTCTGTTCAGCACTCTGATTACGCGGATATTCGGGGTGAAGAAGGGAAAAGATGAGCACTCCAAAAAGAACAGGTGTGACTCTATTTGTATTATGTAACACTCCTAACTACACTGTAAAATACGTAAGTTAAAAACACTTTAAACAACCACACATTAATATTGCACATTATTAATGCAAAACACTCTTGTTTTGGCAGACCTTCCACTAGACAATTATTGCTTAACTTGTGTGAGTTAGTTGCACAAACTCAAAAGGTCACGTAGAGTTTATTTCAAATGTCATATAGAGTATAGAGTTCTCTATGCACCAAAAAAAGTTTATAAAATTTGACAACTACACTGTAAAAAATAAAAAAACACAATTTGTTAAGTCAGCTTAAAATAATTTGTTACCCTGCTGCCTTATAATTTTAAGTTCAGTCAACTGAAATAAGTTTAGTCAACTTGAAATGTTAAGTTGTACTAAGTAACAACTTAGATATTTGTGTTTGCTAAACTTAACAGATGGGTAAGAAACCCAGCTGCCTTATATTTTTAAGTTGATTCAGCTCAAATATCTAAGTTGTCACTTAATATCATTTAACATTTCAAGTTGAATAAACTCTTTTTGAGTTGACTGAACTTAAAATTTTAAGGCAGCCAGGTTATAAATTATTTTAAGTTGACTCAACTTTTTTAAGTCTTTTGAAATCTTTCGTTCTTCGTTTAGACGTAAAACGAGGTTCGAAATACATGAGCAGCAGTATACTGTATACTATATACTGTACAGAACTCGTGAAAACAGCTTAATATCAATAATATGATATTTATTAACAGACTGAACAGGAACAATGTTTTTTAAAGGAGAAGTCCGCTTCCAAAATAAAGATTCACATATAATGTACTCACTCCCTTGTCATCCAAGATGTTCATGTCTTTCTTTCTTCAGTCGTAAAGAAATTGTTTTTTGAGGAAAACATTTCAGGATTTTTCTTCATATAATGGACTGATATGGTGCCCCGATTTTGAACTTCCAAAATGCAGTTTAAATGCAGCTTTAAACGATCCCAAATGTGGTTGTAAACGATTCCAGCTGAGGAAGAAGGGTCTTATCTGGCGAAGCAATCGGTTATTTTCATAAAAATAATACAGTTTAAATACTTTTTAAATCTCAAAAAGGGTTAATCTTATTTAACCCTTTTAAATACAGCTAATACATGTGCTATTATTAGCAGAAATCATACTTCGTGTCATACTCGTGGGGACAGTAGCTATGCTTGAAGTAATATTTCATGTCTTCGATTGCATTTGTTATTTGTAGTGCGCCAGCCTTCCCAATAGCAATAAGCTTTGTGCTTTTGTACTTTCTCAGCTATCAAAGTCTCAGCAATCAAAATCAGTTTTATATAGGGAAATACAAAATATGTGTCTTACAATAATGTGTTTTTCAAGCTCTTGAATGTGGCGTGACAGAGCGCTGTATTCATGTGAATCGGTTCATTAAATTGTCCTTTCTTTGTGCAAATTCCACCACCTACTCTGTAAAAAAAAAAAAAAACTGTCGTCCAACCTTTCATTCCTCACATGTATTTAATTAAAAACAACAATAAAACACTCTAAAGGTTGAAGTGGGCTCCAACTCGTTAACACAAGTCATGTTGTATTTTCTGCGATGTCTAATGCTAAGTGACTATTCACAAGCTGTTTTATTCATGGTATGATACAGTAAATGATTGGACATAGGCTTATATTTAACACCTTTCATTTATTATTTGTAGCACACCAGTCACCCAGTAATCACAATCATTTTGTGCTTTGTTGCTTTTAATATATAACACAGCTCAGCTTTCAAATTCTGTCAATTTTATCATGAAATACAAATTATAGATGTGTTTATTTCAAGTTTATAGCAAGATATAAAAGTGAAGCAACATCAGATAGCATGAAAAAACCCCAGAATAACCTACTTTAATGAAACAGAAGATGATTCACATGCTGCTTAAACTGAGGCGAAAACAGCGATCTGTCACACCACATTAAAAACACATTAATGTAACACACATTGTTTGTATTTCACTATAAAACTGACAGAGTTTGAAAGCTGAGACTTTGGAATATCTCCCGGTTCTCCCAATCCGGGCCATTTGCATGTGCAATAGGCTAGAACAGGGGCTGCGAAAATCGGTCCTGGAGAGCCGCAGCCCTGCAGAGTTTTGTTTTAACCCTAATCAAACTAATCAAGGTCTGAAGGGTTGCTAGGAAGCTACAAGCAGGTGAGTTTTTATTTGGGTTGGAGCTGAACTCTGCAGGGCTGCGGCTCTCCAGGACTGGAGTTCGCCACCCTTGGGCTAGAATATACTCTCAAAATATTATAATTTTAATCTTGTAATTGCTGTGAATTCTTGTAATTTTGACTTTATTCTCATCATTTCGACCTTTTTCTCAAAAAATTGTGACTTTATTCTCTTAGTATTTCGACTTTATTCTCTAAATATTACCACATGAATTTTTTTTTATTTATTTATTTTTTAAATGTGCCAATAAGATGCTGTTATAGTAATGGAATATAATTATTTTATATTCCATTGTATTTATTTATTTTTTTTATTAAGCTATAGCATTTATGCATTTATACTAAATGTATTTAGATTACCGTTTTTCATACAAATACATAAAAACCATACATTTTTATCATGATATTGAGGCTGATTATCAGGATCTAAATAAATGCTACTATGGATGACCAATGGTTAATTAAAAATAAAAAAATCAAATAAACAACAAAAAAAAACCCTGTCAGAATAATTAAATTTCACCATATAAAAATGAGGTTGCTATAATTTTTACCGATATTGCTTATTTTGATAATGAACATAAATCTACATTTGCCTTCTAACTCAAGTTACTATAAAATGTGTATTTCTAAGAGACAAAAATGTTTATTATTATTTTATTATTATTATTATTATTAATGTTATTATTAATTATATTATTAGTAGTAGTAGTAGTAATATTATCAGGCAACACAAACCTGTTTCTTGATTTGAAACAATATTACTCATTACAGAACATGTAGCAATTAATTTTTTCTTATTATTTTTAGTTTATTTTGTTCAGTAAAAATGACTGGAAAAAGTGTGAAGAATTCAAAAACATGAAGTGTTTCTCATGTTCTGACCATAAAGAATAATTGAAAACCACAATTTACCATCTGGTTTTTACAGCTTTCACATTGGAGCAAAAATCTCCCATTAAACTTTGAAAAAAATAAAAAATGTACATTTATAATTACCGAAATCGACTGATATATAAAAAATATCTGATATATATATATATATATATATATATATATATATATATATATATATATTTTTTTTTTTTTTTGTCCATATCGCCCAGCCCTAATTTATGCTGTTGCAACCTATTGTGCCAATTTAATTTGATATATTTGACACAATGTAAATTCAGCTTGATTTTATCCATTGGGAATTGGTAAAAAGTGGCTGTAACATTGCAGAAAAGGTTAAGAAGAGATATTTGTGCTGCCAACTGCTTGTTATTACTTTATAATAAATTGTTAAAGGGATACTTCACCCAAAAATGAAAATTCTGTCATTAATTACTATAAAAAAAAGTCCAGTGACATCAGAGGTTCAACCTTGATGTTATGAAGCTACAAAAAAAAACATTAATGATTTTCTCTTCTGTGTCAGTCCTCGACACACAATCATGACAGTACCACAACCACCGATGGTTGGGTACTATTTTAATGATGTCCTTTATACCTTTCTGGGCCTTGAATGTGTCAGTTGCATTGCTGTCTATACAGGGTCAGAAAGCTGTCAGATTTCATCAAATATCTTAATTTGTGTTCTGAGGATGAATAAAGGCCTTACAGGTTTGCAACGACATGAGGTGGTGTAATTAATGACAGAATTTTCATTTTTGTGAGAACTTTTGATGCAAGCATTCCATTAGAATGCATTGCTTCCATGTAAGATGTTGAGGTGAGTTGAAGAGCATCATTTCTCTGTGATCCTGCTCTGTCAAGGGTTGTTCACTAGGGGGCACTGAAGTTCTACCCTTTTAATCTCTTTCCAATCCTCTATTCCAGTCATTAATCTCTGTCGTATGTTGGCCTACAGCGCATGGACACCTTCCAGCCCCTTAAATGTTCTGGATGTTCCTCCTAACTCCCTAATGGTCTTTGTTTGTTTGCGTTCTGCTTCTATCCTCATCCCACATTTATCCACCCTCGCAAAGACTTACTCTTTTGTTCACAGTTTCAGCTCTTGCCTTTACCGATAGCCTCAAACTCTTGACAGGCGTTGAAGCTGACGCACGGGGGTTAACGCACTTCAACGCATGTTAATCTTTTCCGTAGAAGAGGGAACGTTGACACAGTTCTTACACACATTCACACCCTCTCCATTGCTGCCGAGTTGACCGTGACCTCTGATCCCTGGCCACCGCAGGGCTGGGCGGGTGGGCCGCGATGGGACCCCCTGCTGCGGGGACTGCTCTGCGTCAGCTCCCTAATCTCATCCAAATCAGTGGAGCGCGAGCTGTTGCAAGAATGTTCTGGTGCATTCTGGGATTGAACGCAGAGAGGTCACGGATGGAGTGAGGAATGACTAAACGGGAGTGGCGCTGACCTCGTTGAAGAACAATCATGGTTCACTCATGAGATCATGGTTTGTTATGATTAATCGGTGTGCTGATTGGACTTAATTGGAAAATCGAGCTGGTCGTAATGACACAAACTAGTGTGTTGGAATACCTCACACTTCAAAGAGCCCATGTGCTGCCGGGTCAGCTGACCGTGGCGTTTCACGTCAAAATTACCCTGGGATTTTCTGAAGGGACGCTCAGTCTTTAGAGGTCACCGGTCACAATCGTGCTGAAATAATGCTGACTCTGGCTCGGGCGCTGTGAACGCCCATAGTCAGGACAGTTTACTTTCAGGAGAACCCTGCCGTCAGCTTGTCCGACATCTCAATGTGTTTGTCTTTAGTTTTATGTGTTTGTATGGCAAGCGTCTTTATCCTGCGGGTCACTCGGCTATTGCTTCATATTGTTTTGTTTAATTTCTCTTCCTGTGTGCAAGTGTTTTTGTGAGTCCTGTGATTTGTGTGCAAACATGTGCTTGTTAAACATTTTGACAGGCCGTTCTGTTTTGACTTTTTGGGTCTTTTTGTTTACAGTCTGTGTGTACTGTGGCTGTGTTCTGAATTGAATAGTGTCTTACTGTTTTTGCAGCATAGAGTTTGTATACTGTGCACAATATGCAAATTTTCTTTTGCATGGAAGAATGACTTCAAAATGCAAGGTGCATCACATGCTTATATGCTATTCTGTGCTATTGTATAGTATAAGTGGTGCATTTAAAAGTCAGTTGCTTTTAAAATGAAAATGGCTATTGCTTGAAAAATGACAAAAGTTCTATTTGAAAAGAAATTGCCTACATTCTAAATGTTATATACTAGCTGGCAGATTACATAGTTTAGCAGGGCCTTATGATTTCCGCAATGCTGAAAACTCAAACGGAATCGCATAATACTAAAAATAGAATTTACTTTACAATGCAGAATGTCATGGAAGTTGCCAAATTTTGGATGAAAAAATCAAAAGTAGGTCAGTTCACTTAAATCATCATGTGATATGGACTAGTGTTTGTAAATATTAAGCTGCAAAAAGACAATTTAAAACCGAATTCTGCATGCTCTGTGTGTGAATGAATGGTGCAGATGCAGTTTTGTTTACTAAACAAATTACTGAAGAATACTTATTTACCATAATTTATTTACCAGAAAACTGTTGAAAAAAAAAAAAAATAAATAAATAAATAAACTAAAAATAAATAGTTTTTAAACATGTTTTTTATATTTAATGAAAATTTAATGAAGCCATTAGAATGGAATCCAGAAAATAAATGTAAAAAAAAAAAAAAGATTTTGACAAAAACAACAACAAAACAACAAAAATGAATTCAGAATGTTTTTTTTTTTTTTTTTTTTTTTTTTTTTTTTTGAAAATTAAAATAAAATAAAATAAAATAAAATAAAATAAAATAAAATAAAATTTGGGAAAAAAAAATAAAAATGAGTTTGGGAAAAAATAAAATGGATTTCATAGGGCTGTTAAATTGTAAGTTTTATGATTTCAATTAATTGGGCATGCTTTTTGATTAATATTGTTTTTAATTTAACCATTAAAACAGAGTCTAAAAGATGAAAATGGAAAATAAAACTGAATCCAGAAAATTAAAATGGAAAAAAAAAAAAAAAAAAAAAAATGGAAAAAAAAAAAATGAAAAAAATAATAAAAATGAATTTTGGAAAAAATACAATGGATTTCATATGGCTGTTAAATTGTAAGTTTCATTTATTATATATATATATATATATATATATATATATATATATATATATATATATATATGAATATATATATCAAAATATATATAGTGTATATATATATATATATATATATATATGAATATAAATCATATATAAAGTGTATATATATATATATATATATATATATATATATATATATGACATATATAATTTTTTCAAATTATTAAATCATTAAAACCATTAAAACAACAGCAAAATAAAAAGGAAAAAAGTTTTTTTGGGGTAAAATTTGGAAGGTGAATAAATTGAATTTGAAAGAAATCGTTGTTGTTGTTGTTGTTGTTGTTGTTGTTGTTGTTGTTGTTGTTGTTGTTGTTTTTTTTTTTTTGGCTATTTAATCAAAGTCTAGAAAAATTAAAATGGAAAAAAATTGAATCCAGAAAAGGGGAAACTGAATTTGGAGAAAAACCAAAAAAACCCACAGAATTCAGGAAAAAATAAAACCGATTTCATATCGCCCTAGTTAATGTAAGGCTCTTCAAAAGTTTGAAATTTATTTAATCAAAAATAGAGTAAAAACTGTAAAATATTATAATTTAAAATAACTTCTTAACTTTCTATTTGATTTTAAAGTGTAATTTAATACAGTGACGGTAAAGCTAAGTTTTCAGCATAATTCAGTCTTTAGTGTCACTTGATCCTTCAGAAATCATTCTAATATGCTAATTTCCTATTGTTATCACTGTTCAAAAACAGTACTGGTTAATATCTTTGTGGAAACAGTAATAGTTTTTCAGGACTGTTTGAATAGAAAGATTATAAGCATTTATTTAAACATTTATTTAAAATAGGTAACCATGTGAAACATGACTTTCATCCTTTCAGAATAAATTATTACTTTCTTGCAAAAACATTTCCAGCAAATTTACGTACAGTAGTGTACAGAAAAACTTTAAAACTCGGTCAGTCTATCTAGTTTAAAATGTCATGTTACTTGATGCTTCTCTAAAACAATTTTCACAGAAATTGCTAGTAAATAATTACAAAGCAAAACAAGCATTTTTTAGTGTACCTAAAGCAAGAGAGTTATAGAGTCTTTAATATTTTATCAATCGCATGTTTGTTTATCAAATCTGAGTTTTAGTAGCCGTGCGCTCCTGAATTCGTTAATGTAAGTGACGCTTGTTTGTGTTTCTTGGAGTGGTTTGCTTTTCAAACATGTTTTACATTAGCTTTTATGTTTTGCGTAACTTAAAAAAAAAAAAAAACTTGAATTGATCAGCTTCTTACCAATTATAACAATGATTATGGTCAAAACAAAGCACTCCGGGTAATGTTTTGCTTGGTCTATTTGGACTAGATCAAAGAAGTCAAATCAGAGTTTGAAAAACGAATGATAAACATCTTAGTTAAACACCGAAACGAAACAAACCGAAAGCTTTCAAAACCGTTGTATAAAACATATTTTGACAAGTGACGACTTCAGTTGCGCTCAAGTTTATAAACAGGACTAACGAAGTTGCTAGCATCTGATACAATCTTCTCGCCTAGTTTGGACTCCTTAAATGTTTGTCGACTGTTTTCATATGCATACAAGACACTTTTGTTCAGTTGTTTTTGCTTGGTCTCATCAGAATACAGAGCGAGTTTGGTTGTTACTCAGACTTTTATTGGCTGACCTAAGTCGTCAGTGCACAATGCAGAAAAAAGAGTTTGTTTCCTGTTTTCATGATCTGAATGTGCATTACGTTACATAAACAAATTAGCTAAAGAAATACTGTAGCGTAGTGTGTGTGTGGTCAGCATTTGTGGTTATAATGGCCCTACGTAACACACTCGAGCGCATTACACGTAATATGCTAACGTATATCAGTTTACATTCATTCTTGAATGTAAGTAAAGACAAACAAGAGAGGTTAAAGACTGTTTAAGCTCGACAGGCTGCATTTATGGACATCTTGGAAGTGTTTTGTCAGGAAGACACTAATCCGTACTGAAGGTATGCAGGGTTGTGTTGAGCTTAACTGTAACCACATTTGCCCACGTCAGAGCTCATTTGTGTGTGTGTGTATGTTGCTAGCATGCAGCATGTGGCCGGGTTGCAGACGAAGCTGACCCACCTTGTTACTATGACAGCGCCCTGGCCTAAGTTCAGACCAGACTGTGTGCATTAGCGGTTGAAACAGGATGTGGTGTGTTTGTGTGTGTGTATTTTACATAGCTGGAGTCACAACATGTGTGTTTGAAACATTGGCTCTCGAGCTAAAGTTAGCCCCGTATGGGCTGTTTCAGTTAGACATGCAGAAAAAAACGTTTTATTGGAAGGTCTATCTTAAACACAGAGGCCTAGCTAAATAAAGCCACGTTTATGTGTGTCACACACGCATACACTTTCACTGTCTGCCTTGCCCTCTCTGAACACACATGCGTTTGTCTCGAGTGAAATTCCCAGGGTTTATTCCAGCCGCGCCGCTTTCTAAGGAATAAACAAACAGGGCCGGTGAGCCGCGTGTCCCTGCAGCGCTCCATCAGAGGCTGCGCTAATGAGAGCTTTATAGAGCTGTAAAGAGCGCAGACTTTAGGAAGTGGTTTACAAACCAGACCTTTAAAGGTTGCAGTCGCTCTCTCTCCTCTCGTGTCACTTCGGCTCCATTCCAAAATCTAGTGAGCTGCCTACGTAGGCAGCACGTTCCTGGCGCAAAGGGTGTTCCGAAAGGAAATGCCTTCTTTTGGCAGAATTAGCGGAGGAAACCGTCTCATAATGCACTGAGATGTGAAATTTTACGGTTCATGTTGTATGGTAGAGTAAGAATATGGCTACCTGAGCTCATGACAAAAAAACGTAGGGTGCAACGGGGCTAAAGGCACCTTTGATGCTATTTTCCTCTAAACTACTAGATGGCAGAAAAACATGGCGTAGCAATGCCCAAAACATGCGCTTTTCAAGATGCACGTGCAAATTTGCCTGATCTTTGACGCGATCGCGGGCAGCAGCGCAAAGTCGATTCTGTGCTTGCTTGATCTAATTTTTGGTTACTTTTTAATTATTTTTAAAAATGTTGTAGATTTAAGTAGCAAATGAGAATCGCTAATACTTAAATATAACGTAATATAAACGTAAATGTATCTTGAGACAAAGGTCTTCTTAATGATTTTCAGTTTTGTTTAAGATGGTTTTAAACTAGATAAAAAAGATAAAAAAGTTTGTCAAAACAAACTTTAAGTTGGCTTGAGAAAGCTGGACCAGAAAATTTGAAAAGAAAAGTTTTAAGTTTGATGGTTTTCAGTTTGAAATAGTTTTTAAGATGATTAGCAAGTTATTAACATGTTGCTAGTCTGTTTCTATCATGATAAACATGTTGCTAGCATGATTAGCAAGTTATTAACATGTCGTTAGCATGATTAGCAAGTTACTAGCATGATTCTAGTTGCTAGACTTGGCTAGATAGATAAATAGATTAAAACTATTAGATAGAATGGAAGTTTGATTAGAAATGTATTGATTAGAAATAGTGCATAGAAGGGAAGTCTTGATTTAGTCTCAAGGGATTCTGGGAGTTTAAGTTTGAATTCTGACAGTTGGAGTTTGAATAGTGTTGGTCATTTGAACATTCTGTCAATGTAAGTCTGTGGGATTTTTATGATTTTTAATCTTTAATTTTATGAAAACTAGAATTGGATCAGTTAGAAAAGATACAGCAGCCCGAGTCGGATCAGTCTGAAGATCTGGAACCGAGTTTGGTGGTTCTAGCTTGAAAACTCTAGGACAGTGGTTCTCAACAGGGGGGGCGCGGAGGGATCGGAAGTGGGGATCGCGGAACCGGGGGTCCACCCGGGCCTGGGCGCGGGTAACTTTTGAGGTCTGGTGCAAATTATGACATACAAAAATACATGGGCTATAGACTCATATGGATTATTCATTGAAAGGTTGCGAGCTCGATTCAAACACACGCAATCTTACTGCTATATGATGATGATTTCGCCATGCATATAAAACCTTTGAAATCGCAATCACATCGGAATATTTAAACGTGCTTTCGCGCGAGAGAGCTCTGGTCATGTAAGTTAAGCTTTGTTTGAACAAGCTTCACGACCACGATACACGGTATAGGTTACATTTCTGTGTTGCTAACATTGAATAATAATTAAAGTATTCGGATAAATGCTCATTAGAGCCCATGCACGGGCCTCATATATATTTCCTAGCCTGGCCCTTGTCCGACAGCTTATCAGAATTATCGGCCCGAGCCCGTCTTTTCCCCCCTTCTCCCAAAACAGCTTATACTACTGTTTCATCTATTGAAATAGTTCAGTTTTGTATGTAATGGCAAAGTGATTTTATTTCGTTTCATTCATTTGTTAAGTGTTAACAAATTTGTTATTTAGAAAAACGTTTGGAGCATTTTTGTTCATTAAATATAGCCTAAAGTTTTTGTTTTTTAAAGTAAGGACTGTTTGATCAATTTTGCCTTCTCAAATCATCACGACTTGTTTAAAATAAAATCTATAGATATAGGCCCAAAAGAGTTCAAGTATAAAACAATGTTAGTTGCAACGTTAAACTTAGAGAAATGTGCGCTATTAGACGCATACCCAAATTTGTGTGGAGAGTGGAAGCTAAAGGCACATTGCAGGAAATTGAGGCGCCAGCGCGATGACTTGCATTTTTTTTTTTTTTTTTTTTTTTTTTTTTTTTTTCAGTGGAAACAATTAAAAATATTCTGTCATTTTTGCTCATAATACATCTTTCGCAACTGTTAAGGGTCAACTTTTATTTGTGTGCACTCACAGCATCATCAAAATGTTGCAAAAGGTGCTTTTATTAAATAAAGAAAACAAACATGATGCGCTTTCTGTTGCCTCAACAGGAGCCCTTCACAAAAATGAACCGAAACTCAGCAAATGCATACCTCACAGACATGATACATATATCTATAGAAAGCTTGAAATGATTAATTAACGAAATAAAACAAATACTCTGTCACAAAAACTCTTTCTACATGTAATTTTTAAAGATGCATCTCTCTAAAGGCACGTCCGAGTCAGGATCTGCAACTTCATCCTTGCGACACTGAAAACACTGGTTTATTAATAAATAATTTAAATATCCTCTTATTTCCCCCGGAACATTCATTGTAATTACGTTTGATGGTGCTTTGTGACATTTTCAGCCTATTGCGTGCGCTTGAACGTGGATCTCTTCCAGCTGCGCTGATTTGCTGCTGCTGGCGGAGACACTAAACGCTTTCCGAACCGGTCTCGAAAGTGAAAGCAAAAGTGAAGTCTCGTGGTGTTTCCACCAGCGCGGAAATTTATTTTCATCACCATAATTGGTGTATGTATAAAATATCAAAATAAGGAGAAGCCTAAAACAGACCCGAGGCCCGGCCTGTGTCTGAACTATAACTTGATAGGGGAGGTTTGGGGGGGCTGCTGTTGTTGGGGCATAAAGGCACAATAATTAACATGATAATTGATGGAAGGCAGACTTTTCCACACTTTCCAACCTGACATGGTTAGATTCAGATGGTGAATATCATATATTATGTCCATATTAGACATAATCACCGTGTTTAGAATGAAACCAACATTTTTTAAAAACATTAATCGTATCATATAATAAAATATCATTTGTTGTTACTACTGTAAATCTATGTTAAATTATGGGATTTCCTGCAATGCTTTCAGAGCCTTTACATTTGAAAATGATTTTGTTTCTGTATTTTAAAATGTTTTATATTAACATACATCTTCATATTTGTTGAACAAAAATTATTTTATTTATCAAAATAAGCAGAAAATAGTGCCAACTTTGCTAAAGTGATTGTTTTGTATTAACTTAGTCATTATTAAGTATTAACTTATTATTAACTTAGTCATTATTAAAAAAAAAAACAACAACATTATTTTAGGTAAAGTATTTGTATCAATACTGTGCCTTGTACCCCACACTGGTGAGTCTTTTTAACCCGTATGTGGGGTAAAAGCCTCCCTTTCCCACCTCATACATTTACGATATATATATATATATATATATATATATATATATATATATATATATATATATATATATATATATATATAATTCCTTTTGCATGCAGTGCTGATGATCACCAGTGCAAAGATTCATTGGTCCAAAACAAAAAAAAAATACATTATATATCAGCCCTAATATAATGTAAAACAGTGATTGTACAGTGGAATAGATACAATTTCTATAATTATCAGTTGTCACTCAATATCTCCCAATAATGTCTTGGTAGGATGATATTTAAGATCTTTAAAAATTTTTGCATTATTTATTTAATTTTTAAATGTTGGTGTTATGTCTGCAGCTTGTGCACTTGCCCATTAAATCTTAAACTTGAATGAATTGTGAAAAACTGCCCACTCTGTTCTCTTTCCCTGGCTCATGGTTTCTTCACTGGTGCATTGTGTTATTCTTGATAGCTTGATGACTTGATTTATTTATACCAGACATTATATAACACCTCTCCATGGCATGAGGTCTTATCTTATTTTCACTTTAAATTAAATGCAGGGGTTTTACCTACTGTTGCTATAGTAGCGAATGCAACATTGATTGAAAGCTAAACCACACATCCTTATTTCACTGTTATTGTTTACACTGTGGTTAAGCAGACAGTTTGCTTCTTGCATTCAGTTCAACAAATAAAAGAGGGCGAGCTTTTGACTGCACTGCACACAATGTTCTTGCTTTGTCCATGCAATAAATTGCATAAATGAGTAGGTTAATGTAGCATATTTAATTTCTCAGGTAATTTCAATGTTATGACCCATTTCTGGGGTGGCCAAAATTACACTTTAAAATCAATTTAAAGTTACAATTAAATATATAAATACATATGAAGATACATATTAAAACTTGTAATTCACACCCTTATAGCATGCAGATATTTATTTCCTTTATTCACTCGTGTGATTGTCATGTGTTGCATGCCTTTGTATTTTATTGTATTTTATTTTTTATTCTATTTTTTTAATTCATTTGATATTTTTATTTTTATTTAATTATTTTTATATTCTATTGTTGTTTCATTATTTTTATTTTAGATTTTATTTTATTAATTTTATATGTATTTATTTTTTAATTTATATTTTATTCCATTTTATTTTTTATTCTGTTATATTTTATTTTTATTTTATTTTATTTTATTTTATTTTTTTCATTTAGATTTTTAAATTTTACTTTAATTTTACTTTTAATTTAAAACTTTTTAGAATTTTTTTTGTATTCTGTTCTATTGTATTATTCAGTTTTTATTTATTTAATTTTATATTTTATTGTATTGTATTTTATTTTTAATTGTTTCCCATTTTATTTTCTATTCTTTTCTTTTTGTTTTTTATTTTTATTTATTATTTTATTCCATTTTGTATTTTATTCTGTTCTATTTTATTTTTATTTTATTTAGTTTTCTTTTAATTTTATATATTTTTAATTTAATTCATATATATATATATATATATATATATATATATAAAACATTATATTTTACATTTTATGACCCCCGATTAAGGGTGCAAGCTGAGAAAGAGAGAGATTCTGTTTTAGTTTTTATTTTATTTTATTTTATTTTATTATTTGTGGGGACTATCTTTACCTAAAATCTGATTGCAAGACGGACTACAATATATACAATATATATTTTTAATATTAAAAGTGATATCACTTTTAATTTAAAGGTAGTAGATAACACATGCCTGTGCACACTGGGAATCATATTTTCTCAAAAATAGATCAGCTGACACAAATTTTACATACAGTCCACAGTGAATGTGTCATAACCAAATGTATATATCGCAGCATGGTTTTAAATCAAGAATTTGAAATCAAGATCTATGGCTATGCAAACAAGTTTGTTAGATACTAAAAAACTTTAAAATGCACATTTGCTGTATGCAAAATATGAAAAAATATTATAGCATTTGTCTTTCAATTACTGGCCAAAGCTGTTAAGCTGGTTCTCTCGTCTGCAAAATACTGCCAAATATAATTCTCATATCCATTCCTACACATACCGTAACCTCTCTCTCTCTCTCTCTTTCTCTCTGTCTTCTCTTATCAGGATGACCGGCCGAGAGTTTTTCACTCGTTTTCCTGCCCTCTATCCCTTCCTCCTCAGTCAGCTACAGGAAGCTGCAGCCACTGTGAACAGGTGAGAATTTCCCAACAAAAGCCCCCCCATAACATCACAGGGCCCCGCAATGTGTGTGCGATTTGCGTCGGATGTTGTTAAGGAGCTGAACGATCCCAGCGCTGGCTAAACGGACCCAGTTCTTCTTCTCACCCTTCTTTAATTTCTCCGAGGCCCTTATATGAAATCGTTTAAGTGCCTCATTAGACCTATTAAGCATTTTGACCACACTGATGGACAGATTCCTAGCTGAGATGGCTCCGATAAGTAAACCACGTGTGGGAGTTTCGGCCATGTTGGATCCAGACGACTGTGAGAACATGCTAGTCTCTTATCTCCCTCATTTAATTTCTCCACAGACTGATGCGCGGCTCTTCCAAAAAGCACTTGCGTTGTGCAAGAGGCCCTTGAGCCAATATTATCTTAATATGTATCAAATTATTTTAATGCGTTTTCAGTCTGGCGTTCTCTCCTTTAGCTACGAGCGGTCTGACTCGTTCCCACGGCCTAGTCTTCGCGTCCCGCTTGCCAAGCAACGCTCGTATTTTATACCGCCTATAAATTATTTAGCATATAAATAAGGGCAGAAAGAAGCGCGAAGCGGTTTGCGCCACCCACCTTTACCAAATATGAAAAGAGCGTCTTGGGATGTCTAGGGGGGAGTTCGCCGTTTAGCGTGATTGAGAAGTTTTTCCTATTGAAGTGTAATCCAGAATGTTTCTTTTATCTGGAAAGCAGGCTGTAAAAAGCATGTGGGAACGCTGGAATACGGTTCATCGCCCTCCTTGCAATTTGTAAACCGGTTCGCGATATGAAGATTTCACGAGCGCGGATGAAATCGTGATGAACGATTTGCCTCGGCTTGAGGGGTTTATAACAGTTTTAAACGTTTAACATGGGAAACGAGCGCCGAGAGGGTTCGGTTGGACATGCACCAGAGATGAAATGAGATGAAAAGACCGGGCCAAGTGGAGCCAAGACTGAAACTCGCTTTGCTAATCTCACATTTTCTTCCAGTCTTATCACCTCTTCACCCTCGCTGAACTTTTTCGCTCATTTTAATGTCTTTTTCCATTCGCCTGATTTATCATATTTCATTGGTTCGTTCTCGCACTCCCCTTCCAGCTTGCGCACGAGGTTTAACGCTTCGATCTCCCTGGGCTTGGTGGCGATCTCAAGTTCTTGGCTGTCCCACACTGTGCCTGACTGAAATCAGACTCTAAACGCATTACCCGGGCCCTGATTAGCAAAATAGCATTTCCTGCGCTCTGGCCCGGGGTCTACGGGCTCCTGGGACCCCTTGGTGGTGGGGAGCTTGGCCATGTTTGATGTAATAATGACAAGCGTATCCACAGCTGGCAGCTGTGCCGTGGAAAGCTCACAGCCTGTGGAGAACAGAACAGGTTTTGGCCCTTGCAGAGTAATAGAAAGATATGAGTAATTTACATTTGCGTGTGTTTTCTGTCTGTTTTTTTCTTGTGTTTGCTCTGGCTTAAGTCTTGAATTTCCACTGGACTGTCAGAGAAACATGTGCAGAAATGTAGTAAAAGAGAAAGGAAGTGAAGGGGTCATTGGGATAGTAATGGTGACCATGTGTACATGTGCTCATCTTGTCATTGAAACTGTTATTGCCATATGCGTTTGGAATAGCTGGTCGCTAATTCTGAAACCCTCAGCTAAAAGACCAGTTATAATATACATATATATATATATATGTGTGTGTGTGTGTGTATGTGTATATATATGTATATATATATGTAAATGTATATGTTAGTAAGTGCAGTTTAGCAAATGCTAGTTTAGTAATAAGTGAAGTTATGGAGTCAAGTGCAGGTATGTTGGTTAGGTAGGGTGACCACCTGGCAATAGGGCTGTTGGCGGGACATAGATGTGATTTTGTGGGACAATGCGGGACACGTGTGAGACTGATACATTTTCTACTCTTCTGCTGTGTAAATACTAATACATCATTGTCATATGCACTGATCCTGCAAGCGAGTGAAAGTGCGTCTTTTTTTATGAGAGTGAAGAAAATCCACCTGCGAGAGAAGAGATTTGTGTTTGCACATTTTGATGCGCCCCGCATTACAAATATTTGCGCTAGACATTTTTCATTTAAAATAACGCCATAGAAACCCCCTCAAACGAACTATTAAAATAAGAAGAAAGCAGCTTTGCAGCTTTCAGACGAGAGTTTTTAAAAATTGGTTAAAATGAATGGAAAATATTGTATTTTTCCGTGTGTGCTCGACCACTTTTGTCGGTGGTGCTAGATCACTTAATGAGGTCCGCAAATCCTTTGTGCAGAAACTATGCCGGAAAAAGAATAAATAAAAAGCTTTCTTAAAAAGACAAAAGAACGCATGGACGTTTTCTTAGTATGATCTTTAAAAACCAACAGACTGATCAAAATGCGGGACATTTTCTCAATATGCGATGTGCGGGACAAAGGGTGAAAATGCTGTGCGGTACAACGCAAAGCGGGACAGGTGGTCACCCTGTGGTTAGGTTAGTATTGTTAGTCATGTCAATAAGTGAAGGTCATTATGTCAGTAAGTGAAGGGTGTTTAATCATTAAACAAGATATGATATCACGTCTAGATGAGTTATATTCCTTCAGTTAGTAACATTTGTATCTGGAGTTAAGTTATACTAGTTAAAGTTATAAGTTAGTTATACTAGTAAGGTATACTTGTAAGTTATACTAGTTAAATAAGTTAGTTGGAGAAGTTATGAAGTCACATCGGGAAGTTAGGTTAGTACTGTATGTGAAGGAAGTTACATGAAATCACATATAGGTAAGTTAGTTAGGTTCATTATTTTACTTATATGTTAATAAGTGATGGAAGTTATGCAAGTTAAGTTGGACAAATTATAGGCTAGTACGGTTAGTTACATTAGTAAGTGGAGTAAGCTATGCTAGTGAAATAACAAAAGTTATGAAGTCACACAGGTAAGTTTGGTAAGGTTAGTGCTGTTGTATGTTATGTTAGTTATGTCAGTGAAGGGCGTAGTGCTAGTTACATTGGAGAAGTTGGTGACACTTTAGTATAGGGAACACTTTAGTATTCACACTACTCAAACTAGCTACTTATTAGCATGCATATTACTAGCATAGTGGCTGTTTATTAGTACTTATAAAGCACATATTCTGCATGACCATATTCTACATCCTTCATCCTACCCAATACCTAAATTTAACAATTACCTTACTAACTATTAACAAGCAACATAATAGGAGTTTCTTGAGGCAAAACTTGTAGTTAACGGTTTGTTAATAGCGAGAATTGGACCTTAAAATAAAGTGTGACAGAGAAGTTATGAAGTCACATACAGGCAAGTTATTCAGGTTATTCTGTTAGTAGGTCAAGAAAGTTATGCTAGTTAAGTTAGACTAGTTATAAAGTCATGCAGATTAGTTCGGATAGTTGCATTAGTAAGTGCAGGAAGCTATGCTAGTAAAATTAGTAAGAGTCAAGTAATAAAGTCACACATAGCTGTTAGCTAATTTTGTTATATATGTTACTAAGGAAAGAAACTAAGCCACATAGATTAGATAAATTTTAAAGTTACGCAGTTTAGTACAGTTACTAATCTAACTCTTTTATGTGATTCGTAACTACTTTAATGATTAAACCAGCATAACGCCCTTCACTTGTTGGGATATATAACTAACAGCACTGACCTTACCAAACTTTTTTACATTAGTGACATTAGTTACATAAGTGAAGGGTGTTATGTTAGTTTAATCATTAAAGCAGTTATGAATCACATGGATGACTCGGATTAGTTCAGTTAGTAACTTATATTTGTATCTGGAGAAAGTTATGCTATTAAAGTAAGTTATACTAATTAAATAAGTTATGTGGAGAAGTTATGAAGTCATGTATAGGTTAATTCTGTTATTTCTTTATATTAGTATGTGAAGGAAGTTATGCTAGTTACATTAGAGAAATTATGAAGTCATATACAATTTAGTTAGGCTATTCTGTTAGTAGGTCAAGGAAGTTATGCTAGTTAAGTTAGACACATTACAAAGTCAGACAGGTTCAGTTAGTTACATTAGTAAGTGGAGGAAGCTATGCTAGTAAAATAAATAAGAGTTAAGTTATAAAGTCACATATAGATAAGTTAGTTAATTTTGTTATATATGTTAGCAAGTGAAAGAAGTTATGCCAGTTTAGTAATTAGAAAAGTTATGAAATGCGTCTAGGTTAGTTAAGTGAGTTACATTAGTATGTAGAGAAAGTTGTTAGTTAGTTAACTGTTATACTAGTTAAGTAAATTTAAAGAATTTAAGCAGCCACATACAGGTAAGTTAGGTTAGTACTGTTAGTTATACATGTCAGTGAGTGAAGGGCGTTATGCTAGTTTAATAATTAAAGGAGTTAAAACATAGATGAGTTATACTAGTTAAATAAATAAGTTGGGGAAGTTATGAAGTCACATATAGGTAAGTCAGGTTAATTCAGTTATTTATATATGTTAGTATGTGAAGAAAGTTATGCTAGTTACATTAGAGAAATTATGAAGGCACATCCAGGTAAGTTAGGTTCATATATTATTAAGTCAAGGAAGTTATGCTAGTTATTTTAGACAGTTATAAAGTCACTCAGGTTAGTTCAGTTAGTTGCATTAGTAAGTGGAGGAAGCTAAGCTAGTAAAATTAGTACGAGATAAGTCATAAAGGTACATACAGCTAAGTTAGTTAATTTTGTTATATGTGTTCATAAGTGAACGAAGTTACGCCAGTTTAGTAATTGGAGAAGTTATAAAAACGCTTCTAGGTAGGTTAGGTTAGTTAAGTTAGTTACATTAGTATGTAGAGGAAGTTATGTTAATTAACTACATTATACTAGTTAAATAAGGTAGTTAAGAAGCTATGAAGTCACATACAGATAAGTTAGTTTAGTTTAGTTCTGTTAGTTAAACATGTTAGTAAGTGAAGGAGGCTATGCTAGTTTAGTATTTAGAAATTTTATGAAGTCATGTATAGGTACTGTAAGTTAGGTTAGTTCAGTTAGTTACTATGTATGTAGAGGAAGTTTTGTTAGCTAATCATGTTAAATAAGTTAGTTAAAGAAGCTATGAATTCACACCCAGGTAGGTTAGGTTGGTTCTGTTAGTTAAACATGTTAGTGAGTGAAAGAAGCTAGTGAAGAACGTATGAAGTTATGTATAGGTATTATAAGCTAGTTTAGTTCAGTTAGATTTTTGGGGAAGTTATTCTAGTTTAAGTTTGAGACATTATGAAGCCACATACAGGTAGTTTAGTTCAGTTAGTTATAAAGTGAATGAAACTTTGCTAGTTTAAGAAAAATATGTTGCGTTATCAAAATAATTTATTTGTGTTAAATATATTAGTATTTTAAGTTGTGGTAATTTAGTAAGTAACTTTAGTTGGTTACATTAGTAAAGTTAAGTAAGTTAACTTCTTAGTTAAGATAGGTACGTAAGTGAAGTATTTTAGGTAAGTAAGTGAAATAAGCCAGAGTAATGTATTCTCTTTCTCTCTCTTTTAGTGATTCAGGGCAGGTGAAGCTGCACCCCAGTCTTTTCTTGTTGTTATTGGTTTTGGGTCGCCTCTACCCGTCTCCTATGGATGGTTCATCATCTCCTCTGGGATTAGCTCCCTTTATGCCCTTAATCATCAGGTAAGTATAGACAATTAGATCACCTTTAAATGTCATGCTGACCAAGAGATGAGCTGCACTGAAAGTTTTAGCTTATAAATAAAATTTTGATTTGATTCAGCTGACTATCTCCCAGCCCTCTAGTCTCACAGGCTGCTCCCATTGCATATCCTCCTATCCTTCAACTCGACGCATCCATTCCCGCAATAGATTTTTTTCCCTCTTCCTCCACATTTTTTCTTCTCTTACAATTTGTAATGCTTGAGACGTGCAGCTACTGTTGATGTTCCCGTTCACACATTTTTTCGTTGTTTAGACAGAGTAGGAAAAATATTTTTGGAACACATTCTACAAGTACCTGTAGTGGCATCCAAACATAGACGTGTCTTTTACACACACACAGAAAGAGAGTGAGGGATAGGTCACGGTTGTGATCTCAGAGCCAGGAGTAATCCTTTCCACTCCCGTTTGTGTGTCACAGAACACTATGTTCCTCCAGCTGGGGAGCAATAGATCTATTTGGATGAAAGAAACAATAGCAGGATGATGTTTGTTTTGGCTCAAAATGAGGGTGGAGAAGTCTTGCTCCCACTGCTGCTTCTGATAACACAGCTCCTGACTTTGCATGCAACACGCATGACTGACACCATTTAAAATCTCATTTCGCGTTGAATACATTTTGCAATTTCATCAGTTTTCAGGCAAAACGATAAAATAACATGTATTCTGTGTTGCATAACCTTGTAACCATAAGCTCGCACTCAAACAGAAAGACTTTTTCTAAAAAATTAGGCCTGCACAATATAAAAATGACAAAAAAACAAATCCAAGATAAAAAAGCCACTGCTTTACTGAAAAAAAAGTGCAGACTGTTGCCTTTTTAAGGGCCTCTTTTTGCATTTATGTCTGCATTTATCAGTTGTGTGTTTTTTTTTTTTTTTTTTTTTTTTTCTCTTTCAGGCTACACACCTCATTTCAGACTTTTTTTTTAAAGGTGCAATGAGTCTTTGGTTACTTTTCTCAAAAGTAGACAAACTCGTGCCTCTCATTTTCCTTCCACGATGGCCAACAAGTCAAAAACGGGGTGTCCATGGGCCCTTAAAAAGTCTTAAAATGTTTTAAATTCCAATTCAATTGTTTATATTTGTGGTCACATTATCTTTAAAATATCTTCAGTTTGACGGACCCAATGACATTTTACAATCATTTTTACAATCACCCCCTCTGACGGGTCACAGTAGCAGAATACTGGTAACCTGGTAACTGATAACCTTTTTTCTGTGTAAAATGTTCTCAATAATAATAATAATAATAAATATAGATCGAACTACAGCTAGCTGACCACCAGCCTTCTAGCTAGTCTAAATGTTTTTTTTGTTTTTTTTTTTTTTTTTTTTACTTGCCTGATCAGACAAACAGCCTGATTAAAACTTAAGTGACAACCCCCCCCCCACCAAAAAAAAAAACAGCGAATCATCAAAATGCAAGAATGATTCTTCTGATTTTATTACCAAATGATTCAGTGTTTTGAACGAATCAGTTGAATGAACGACTCAATGACTCACTCATTAAGTGACTTACCACCTCCTACTGATAGTTTAGTATGTTTAAGCATTAGTACATTTGAATAGTATGTTTACCCCAACATTTCTTATTTGAATATTCATAAATGTATTTAGAACATGAATATCATAACATTATTTATTGGAGTCATAATTTTGCAGTGTAAATGATTCAATCCGACTGGTAACAGCCGTATGGAATTTATTGATAAATTGTAATAATTTGAAATGAAAGGTGATTCACACATTTAAAAAGTAAAAAAATAGGCCTTTATAAAGTTGAACAAATATATGCAGATTTAAGTATGTAAAAGCTGATAGAACGCTGATAAAAAATATTGCTTCAGAATAAATTGTTTACACCACCAAAAATCTCGTTGATGTTATGCTTTTGTGGGGATATTTTTTGTGGAATATTGTCTGCTGATATGAAAAGTCCCCTGAATATAGTAGTAACTGTGCATTTCCTTTACAGGTTTAGGTCTTCAATTTCATACAAGGTGGTATTAAGAATGGCTCGATTTGAAAAAGGGGAAATTATTTTTACAGATTAATTAAAAACCACTGGCTGGATTTTTGTCATTGTAGGGTAGATTTGTACATACACTGCCAACACACATTAATGTTCAAACAACATGTAAAAGTGAACTTTGCATCTGATGACCCCTTTAAAAGGTCTTAAAAAGTCTTAAATTTCACTTGTTCATATCTGTAGAAACCCTGAAAAAAAATGTAGGTTATAGATGCTTGTAACTCAATAAATACTAAAATTTGTTTATAAAATAGATCACAGTCAGACCAAAAAAAAAAAAAAAAACAATTTTGTACATAATTTGTGTGTTCTTGTGAAAATTGTGAGTATTGTTACCAGCTTAGCAACATGCTAAAGATATACTCTCTTTAAAAAAAAAATGTGATTCAAGTCCTGTGCACTTATGGTGTTAATTATCACGAGTGTTTACATAGACACAAATTGGTTTGTGTGCCGTGAATGTGCAATATTCGCCACAATCATGTCTTCAGCGCAAGTTTAAAAATTCGCATGATGCATTGTCACGCAAGCCAATCAGCAAAGAACTTGTTGACACATTCGGTTTGATAAGTTCGGTTGTATCAAAATATTGTCTTTGTTTTTAGTTGTACAAAACACCCCACGAGTAATCTGGAGCAAATATTCGCCTTGCTTTTGGTGTGAACACACCATTAGTATACTGTTTATGTAGACAAGGCAGCTTGCTAGGTTTTGGAACAGAGCCATAATACATTAGGATTTCTTTCAGGGTTTCTGCAGGTTTTATGAGGGTAAATTTAAGACCTTATTAAGACCAACTAAAGAAAATGTAAGTAAAAAAAAATCAAAGGGAAAACAATACAACAATATATTCTCTAAGTATAGTTCAAGTTTTACTTTCACTTTCAAATTAGCAGCAATTCAACGTCTAGCAATTGTTTGTTTTTAGTTTGTTTCAGTTTTCCCTCTTTTACTCGCTTTCCTTCATTAAAAGCGCCGTGCACGTTTACTTTCACTTTCAAATTAGCGGCAATTCAGCATCAGGCAGTTGTTTGTTTTTTAGTTTAAGTTTTCCCAATTTTCTTTACTTTCCTTCGGTTTTAAGTAGCTTGTAAATGTGTTGTGCGCATTTTACTTTCACTTTTAAATTAACAGGATTAACGTAACAAACTTTTATTAACAAAACAAATAATACACCATGTTAAATGCCTAATATAAAATAATAACTTATACAAAGTTTAAATAGGTATACAAAACTGAAAATCACGAAACACTATGTAACCAAACAGTTTGGAAACGTAGAGCATTTATTAGCAAAACGAATAAGAAAGCTTGGAAGCACGGCATACACTTTGATGTTCCAAAATATTTTTAAAACGGGCGCTTTTGCATTTCATTTTGAAAGTCTTCCGCCATTGCTCTTGTCTTTCTCACCTCTCACTTCTTGTCAGTCAGATCGACTCACTCGCTTCACATGATAAATGAAATCTGATCTGCGATGCGACTGTCGTTCAGCACACTGCATTGAGCAGCCACGTTCAGTTTTAAATGTATTGTCTGTTCTTTGACTGAACTAAGAGATTTTTATTGCCAAAAAAAATCAAAGCGACAAGTTCTTCTCCGGGTGACTGACAGATGAAGCAGCATGTACCGCCATCTACCGTGTCTTGTTTAAAGGGGTCATTGATAATTAATCTGTAAAAATAATATCCCCTTTTTCAAATCGAGCCGTTCTCAGATGCCTGTCGGTGTGCGGTCACAGAGACCGCTCCCAGTTGATTGACATGAGCTCTTACCTCAGACCAGCTCTCACAGTTCAGTAACTTTCCTTGTTTCGATGCCGAAGCAGGGATGTAAGTTAGACAAGAATATCTCTGATTAAGCGATTGAGGTGTTGTGTTGCTGGATGTAATAATGAACATAGTGGTTGTCATTTACTCCCGACATCTGAGCTGCTGAAGATGCAGTAGATTACGTTTGTTTGTGAAGGGAATGCGCCTCCCGATCTACATATATCCGTCTATGTTCACGCGAATCATTCATGATCCAGCTTCACTTACAGCAGAAGTGAGTATAAGGGTTTTTATATGAATCTTTGCGATCACCTTTCCTTATAACATGGTAGTTAGGAAGTTTAGCGGCTAAATGTGGCTAAAGTAAACAAGATCGTCATTCCACAGAGAGAAGAGAGGGGCGGGGCGAGCAGAGCTCATTAGCATTTAAAGGAACAACCCCTTAGATTGAGGTGATTTTTGCAGAGCTCAATTTGGCAAGGTAAAAGGGGTGTTGTTTTACACTACCATTGAGAATTTTTAATCAAAGTATATTCTAGACTTTTCATTAAGACCCTAAAGAATCGTATCAACTTGTGGAAAATGGGCATCCGATGACCCCTTTAATGAATATTGTGCGACCAAAGCCATGTAGCACAGAAATTACCCTTTCACTTCACTTTAAAATGAAACGCGTGAGAAAACAATCCCTCACGAAAATTAATGCCAAGATCATGTGAATTTATAACTTGCTGCTCTGATTTAAGACCTTAATTCACGGAAAAGCAATTTAAGACTTTTTTAGACCTGCAGAAACACTGTCTTTTCTGTTTTTAAATAAGAGCATGACCTTCTATGTAGTCTACTTATATAGACTATCTCCATTCTGAGGCTATTAATAAATATTATGCCATGTGAGCACATTAACATGTGGTCACCTGTTTACAAATCAACACCTGTTTAATATTCAACAACTTGGAGTTGTTACTCTAATTCACATGCAATGTGTGTAATTTTTTTCAATGCTTCCTGTCAAAAATGTTGACCACAAATATTAAATTCTTTATATGTCTTCACTATTTGCTTTAGACTGATGTAATAGTGAAGCTGTTGCCAGCTTAGTCTTGATATTAACTGTTTGTGATGTAGAGTATCTATTGGAAGAGAACTTCTGTTGAAACTAATGGTCCTGGTAATGACCCAGTTCAGAGTGAAATGGTGAGCTCAGCACGTTAGATAGTCACATGAGCCTGTTGTGTACAGGTGTGTGAACGTGCACAACTGTTGCTGCCTTTCGCTTTGGTGACCGAAAGTCTTGAACTCTAACCAGTTTCCTCTCTGTGACATTATTTTCACTGATGTTTGTGCTGGGAATGTTCTGTCCGCGTGCTCTCATGCTCACACACACACACTCTGAGAAAGGTAATAAGTTTCAGATTCACCAAAAAAAAAAAACACACACTCGTTTTATCTTTGTAATCTCCTCAGCTGACAATGTAGACGCCTGACAAGCTTTGTTGTTGTGATCATAGACTGTATGGTGGTGATTACACGCAATACAGGGAGCAGCTTTTCTCTTACCATTGTAACATGCTGTTTTAGCAAGGTTCTGTGAAAAAGTTTCAGCTTTTCATTTTCCTTTTGTGCTCTCGAGAAGATAACACGGGTTCATGAAGTTTGTCGAAATGATCCATCCTCGTTCGCTATTAGTCAGCTTTGACAAAACTCCTCTCATCTAGAGTGTCTTTTTGCGGTCACTGGCAGCCTTGTCACCTGACCTGAATACAGCTAAATTTGCTAAACTGGACTTATCAACTTCTGTTCACAAACAACAAGGCCGCTTGTCAGCTTCTGTGGCAAAACGTGAACTCGCAATGCCTTGAAAGTGGACAATAGCAGCTTTTTTGACACAAAAATAATGTATGAGATCAACCAATGCATGTTTGTTTGTGTTTTTTTTTTGTTTTGTTTTTCAGTATTGACCTGAATAAGATTTTTCATAATAGACATTTACATATAGTCCACAAGAGAAAATAATAGCTGAATTTATGTTTAAAAAGTTAAAAGTTCAAAGAAAAATGTTTAAAAGTTTACATGCGCTTCATTCTTGAAGGAGAAGTCAATTTCCAAAACAAAGATTGACATATAATGTACTCACCCCATTGTCATCCAATGGGGTGTTAAAGAAATCATGTTTTTTGAGGTAAACATTTCAGGATTTTTCTCGATATAATGGACTGATATGGTGCCCCGATTTTGAACTTCCAAAATGCAGTTTAAATGCGGCTTCAAATGATCCCAAATGCGGTTGTAAACGATCCCAGCCGAGAAAGAAGGATCTTATCTAGCGCAACGATCGGTTATTTTAATAAAAATAATACAGTTTATATATGTTTTAATGTCAAAAGCTCATCTTGTCTCACTCTGCCTAAACTGTTTTTGTTCCGGTTCAGGACAGTTAGGGTATGTCGAAAAACTCCCATCTCATGTTCTCCCTCAAAATCATCCTATATCACTGTTTTTTGTTAAGGGTGTTTGATGATCTTTGCATGTTCACTTTGAAAGTTTTTTTTTTTTATACACTAACTGTCTTGAACCTGAATACACAGAGTTCAACGAGAGCAAGGCAAGACGAGTGCTTTTTGTTAAAAAGTATTTAAATTGTATTTTTCTTTTGAAAATAACCAATCGTTTCGAAAGATAAGACCCTTCTTCCTCAGCTGGGATCATTTACAACCACATTTGGGATCGTTTGAAGCTGCATTTAAACTGAATTTTGGAAGTTCAGAATCGGGGCACCATATCAGTCCATTATATGGAGAAAAATGCTGAAATGTTTAACTCAAAAACCAATTTCTTTATAACTAAAAAAAGACATGAATATCTTGGATAACAATGGGGTGAGTACATTATATATGAATCTTTGTTTTGGAAGTGGACTCCTTTAATACTGTGTTGTTACCTGGATGATCCAATTTTGGTTTAGTGATAGTTGGTCATAAGTCCCTTCCTGAACAGTTAAATTGCCCGCTGTTTTTCAGAAAAATCCTTCAGGTTTCACTGATTCTTTGGTTTTCAGCTTTTTTGAGTATTTGAATCCTTTCCAACAATGACTGTATGATTTTGAAGTTCATCTTTTCACAGTGAGGACAACTGAGGGACTCATATGCAACTATTACAGAAGGTTCAAACACTCACTGATGCTCCAGAAGGAAACACAATGCGTTAAGAGTCGGGGGGGGGGGAAACTTTTTGAATTTGAAGATCAGGATAAATTTAACTTATTTCGTCTTCTGGGAAGCATCAAGTATCTTCTGTAGCTTCTGAAGGGCAGTACTAAATGAAAAAATATGATATTTAGGCCAAATAAGAAAAATGTACACATCTTCCTTCTGTTCAAAAGTTTTCACAAAAAGTTTTCTCAAAAGCATTTGAACTTTCTGTAATAGTTGAGTCCCTCAGGTCTCCTCAGTGTGAAAAGATGGATCACAGAATCACACAGTCATTGTTGGAAATGATTCAAATACACAAGAAGACTAAAAAAACAAAGAATTTGTGTGACCTGAAGGATTTTTTCTGAAGAACGGTCGGCAGTTTAACTGATTACTTCCATTCCACTTATCCATTTAATGTAACTTTATGATATCAGGACACTTACAACACCCTGATTTTTATGACATTATGGCTTTAATAATGTTAAACATGTATTTAATCAAATTTTGAAAGCCTAGGATCATTGTTTGTGTGTCAGGGCCTGTATAATGTCATAACTGTGTTATGAGCCCATGTGTGTGCGCTACAGACATCTGGAGCGGAGCAGAGGTGTGGACGGGCTGGAGAAAGGACCGGTTCAAGGCCTCGGGTCTGGAACACAGATAACAGAGAACAGAGAGAAACAGATCAAGCTCACGACTCGCATACACTCTGATTGATCAGTGCCACCATAAAAAACAGACTCAAACCACATGGCCACGTATCAGCGAAAGTCTAAGTTCTGCATTTGTTTCAGGAAGTCCACCTGATCAGTAAAACCTTGTTGTATCTTGAAATTATACATGGATTTTCCCCACAATCAGGAAATGACAGGAGGGTCAGACCTTCAGATTAATAAAACGATCCAAGCAAGCGAAGTTCGGGCTTTCTCGGTACAGGGACGCAAGGGTTAAGAGACTGGAGGATTGAGGTCTGCCTGGTTTTTGTCAGTGGAGGTATGCAGGCCCATTCACTGAAATGAAGCCCACATGTAGATGATGTTAAATATAGCTTGGTTTTGGCTTCCACATCCCCCTCCTCTCCCCTAGGCGTGTATTTGTGTGTGTCTGGGTGTCCGGTGTTGATCAGGCCCCTCTTTACAACAACACAGGCTCTCGGCAAAACACTCGAGGAATCTGTGTTGTTAATTATTGTGCCGGTTGACATACGAGACAACCCATGATTAGTTACCTGAGTAGACTGTGATTCTGTTCCACAATCAGTGTTTAATTCTTCTCTCAGAGTTGTTTTCATTAGATTAGGCCTACAGTGTCGTCTGCGCCGTTATAAATCCTGGAGATCTGATCTATTTGCTGATCAGACTGCGAATTTGTGTTGTGTGCCTAAGCCTTGAAAACCTCGTCTTTGTGTTGGAGTAGATCTGTTAAGCTCCGCTCTGCAAAATATTTGAGAAATAAGGCTTTGTTAGGCTTTACCGCAACAAGCTCTTTTCTGTTAGCCGGAGTGTAAGAAAACATGGGTGCATTTGAATTCGGCTGAATCTTGCACTTGTGGAAATCCATTTGTTAACATTATCACACACTAAGCAAACATGGGTATACATTATGTGCATCAAAGCTGCGTCAGGAAACCCTGCTGCTAAAACCAGGTCATGACAGATTTAGGTGGTCAAGCTGGTTTTTGCAACATGGTAGGTCTTATTTTTTTTTTTTTTTTTTTTTTAAGGCTACTTTAAAGTGCACAAGCTCTGAATAAAATGGTTGATGTAGCACATTAAACAACTCATTAAACACATTGAAGTCATAAAATAGCATTTTCAAGTACTTTTTACTACACTAATGAGAAACTGGATGTGAGGAAAAGGGCAGGACTTAATTTTTATCCACTGGAAATTGATTAGATTGTGTGGTTACATTATGGTGATTTTGCATAATGCATAATGATAAATCCATTTTGGAAAAAAAATCATTAATTAAATTAAAAATTAAAAAAAGAATTAATCAAAAGTAAGTCATTGCACTTGAATCAAATCGCGATATGGACTACTGTAAATATTAAGCCACAAAAAATATATTTTAAATATGAATTCTGCATGTCTCTATGTGAATGACTGGATTGAATTTCTTCCATGTTTTAATTTTAATAGTAAATCCCCTTTGTTTGCCCCCAAAAAATAAAAAAAATAAAAAAAAGTTTTGTTTAATATTTTATATTTAAAACATAAGTTAAAATAATGTTTTATGCCTTCATATGATAACCAGAACAATTTAAATACACAACACGGAATTTCTGAGGGGGGAATAAAAACATTGCAAAAAGCCATTTTAAGAATAAATTTGAATAAATTAAGTTGTTTTTATGCATTCAAATAATTAGACATACTAAAACACAGAATTTGATAACAATAAAACATATGGTGAGGAAAAAAATAATACATTTCATAGGGCCCTAAACATAATTTTTGTTAAACTTTATTAAATTATTAAATTGATCTGGCCTTGGGATAATGTCAACTGAAAATCAGTGTTGTTTATCATTATTTATTTACTTGTATTAAAATGTAAATTGTGTAAAAAAAGTAAATTGTGAGATGTAAACTCGTAATTCTGACTTTTTTCCTCTGAATTGTGAGATACAAACTTGGAATAGCGAGTTAATTTTTCTCACAATTGCAAGTTTATATCTCGCAATCCTGACTTTTTTTCTCAGAATCAAGAGATATAAACATCTCACAGGCTTAACTTTCAATTGCAATTCACAATTCTGTGAAAAAAATTCTGAATTGAGTTTATGTCTTGCAATTCTGACTTTATTTCTCATAATTGGCACTTTATTTCTTAGAATTGCATGTTTATTTCTCAGAATTCAGACTTGCAATTGCTAGTTATATATCTCACAGTTCTGAGTAAAAATGTCAGGATTAAAAAAAAGAAAAAGAAAAAAAGTCGCAATTATTTTATTTTATTTTATTTTTTAGTGGCAGAAAAAAAATCATTTAGTAGCTTTCATTTTAGTTTCTCCACACTTTTACTCCAGATAAACAATGCTCAATAAGGGAAAACTTGATTTTTTTTTTTTTTTTTTTTTTTTTTTTTTTTTTTCTCACCAGGAATTGATTTGGTTGTGAAAAGTAGGCATTGCATATCAAAATGTTGTCACACCTGAGTGAATGTTTGTATTGGATTGAAGAAAGGATGCAGTTTTGTCCTAAGAATCCATATTTTTTTTCTTACTTTTACCAAGTTGCCGGCCGAGAAGTCATGGCTCATCCCAATTCTAATGCTTCTGTTTGTCCTCCTTTCAAAACTTTTATTGATTTTTGCATAGCATGATGAATCCATTTTGGAAAAAAGACAAGTGTGTGTAGCTAACATGATGGTAATCTCATTTCCATGCTGTAGCTGGCATGTCTGATCTTGAGGAAATGCCAAACAAGGGTTGAGGTCTTGCTTAAGTGTGTCAAATACCCTTGACCAAAAGTCTGTCAGCCACAGGCATGTCCAGAACATATGTACGCGGTTGGCTGGAAATTGCTTGCACCTATAGTAGATCATGCCTGGTACATATGGATGAGGGGCGTACCAGATCCAGAATGTCACACCACTGGTCATCCAAGATGGAAATAATTTGCGTTCCCAACTGAGACGTGGTGGATCTCCATTTAGGGTTCTAATTAGGTTATAAATAAATGAGTTGTTTATGCTGTTGAGGTGACAGTTGGGTAAATTGTATTTAGTAGACAGAGCTGAAAAAGATGAGAAGCTCGTTCTGGTACAGATCAGGACCATTCATTTTGGTGGGGCCATTGATTAGTCAAATGCAGGATCAAGATGTGGGCGAATGGAAATGTCGAACTGTTTGTGATGCTTGAACAAACTAAGCACTGTTTTGGGTAGCGTCACAAGCCACAGTGTTTACAGTTTATGCTGGAATCAACCTACAAATGGCATAATTATAGTTGTTTGGCATATGAATCACAGGAAATGAATCCCGTTTGTAAAGCCAACACTTTCCACACTAGAACAATGTACTAGTGATTGTGTTGGTAATGGCTCTCGCCCTCAGTTTTATTTTTGGGATTTAAATTTGACCAGTCGTCCATCCATCAATCAATCAATCAATCAATCAATCAATCAATGTAATGCTATATATGTTATTTTGTAAGACTAGTCATAGTAGTCACCTGGTCGGTCTCAGGCAGAGATGTATCTTCTCACAGGACCGCATTGAAGCCGCATTTAAACTGCATTTTGGAAGTTCAAAATCGGGGCACCATAGCATTCCATTATATGGAGAAAAATGCTGAAATGTTTTCCTCAAAAAACAATTTCTTTACGACTGAAGAAAGAAAGACATGAACATCTTGGATGACAAGGGGGTGAGTACATTACATGTGAATCTTTGTTTTGGAAATGGACTTCTCCTTTAAGTGAGATGTCGCTTACAAAGGCAATCTGTGCGCTGTGTAACAAAAATACAGTCGTGTTAGGGAATTTAAAGTCATGTGTCTACTCAAAGATTTCTTCCTCCATGCTTGCTTTTTAACATTTATCTATTTGGTCAAGTGTTTGATTGCATTCCCGTGCTTTAAAATGCTATATAACGAGGGGTGAGAACCAGAAAGGCGTAAGTGACATTTCACCAACTTTACAGGAGGGCCAAAACAAAAATGTACCATAGTTTGATCTGACTTTGAATACTGATTTCAATCGTTTATTATATAAATTTGTACACTCATGGATGACAGTATGCATTTGCCAGTTGAAGGAGCTCATCAAGAGCTTTCATTTGATTATACAGTCATGGCCAAAAATATCAGCACCCTTGCAATTCTGTCAGATTCTTGCAACACTTCTCTCAGAAAATTGTTGCAGTTGCAAATGTTTTGATACTCACATGTTTTGTTTGTTTTATTTTTATTTTTTTTTTTTTTTGCATTGGAACAACACAAAAAAACAGAAAGGAAAAGCCAAATCTGATACAAATCCACACAGAACCTAAAAAATGCGCTGGACAAAATTATTGGCACCCTTAACTTAATATTTGGTAGCACCCCCTTTGGAAAAAATAACTGAAATCAGTCACTTCCTGTAATCATGAATGAGTTTCTTACACTTCTCTGCTGGAACTTTGGACCACTCTTCTTATGCAAACTGCTCCAGGTCATTCAGATTTGAAGGATGTCTTCTCCCAACTGCTGTTTTGAGATCTCTCCACAAGTGTTCTGTGGGATTCAGATCTGGACTCATTGCTGGCCATTTCAGGACTCTCCAGCACTTTGTAACTATTTCTGAGTGCTTTTTGAAGTGTGTTTCGGGTCATTGTCCTGCTGGAAGACCCATGACCTCTGGTCGAAATGCAGCTTTCTGACACTGGCCACTACATTGAGCCCCAAAAATCTTTGGTAATCATCAGATTTCATGATACCATTCACACAGTCAAGGCATCCAGTGCCAGAAGCAGCAAAGCAACCCCAAAACATCTTTGAACCTCCACCATGTTTGACTGTAGGGTCTGTGTTCTTTTCTTTGAAGGCCTCATTTCTTTTTCAGTAAACAGTGCCATGATGTCCTTTACCAAAAAGCTCTACTTTTCTCAGCTGTCCACAGTACGTTCTCCCAGAACGATTGTGGTTTTGTCACATAAGTTTGTCACTGTTGTACCCTGTGTCTGCAGATCAGCTTGAATTTGTTTGGAAGTTAATCAGGGTTTTTTATCCACCATTCGAACAATCCCTTGTTGTAATTTTTCATTAATTTTGCTCTTCCGTCCACATCCAGGGAGATTAGCTACAGTGCCATGGGCTGTAAACCTCTTGATGATATTGCGCAGTGGACACAGAAACATTAAGATCTCTGGAGATGGACTTTGAGAGCTTTGAGATTGTCCATGTTTTTTCACAATTTGTTCTTTAAAATCTACAGACAGCTCTTTACACTTCTGTCTTTTCTCCATGCTCAGTGTGACACACAACAAAGGTTGAGTCAACTTTTCTTTATTTTAACTGGTTGCAAGTGTGATTACTATATTGCCCACACCTGTTACTTGCCACATGTGTGTCTAAATACAAATTACAGGAGCATTACATGCTTGAAAAGCAATTATGGACTTTTCTCACATATCCGGTTTTCTCATAGCGGAAGCCGTCATAATTGGGTAAATTCCGAAAGCAGTGAATGGGAGAGTACCACAAATATATTTTTGGCATTCCCATTTGCTCAAATTGCAAAAGAAAAATTACACAATAGTGTTTTCACGACTTTCACTCAAAGGAGACTGATATCGACAGTCAGAGGAAAGAACAATGTCAAATTTACCGTCCCTCCCATAAACGTGTCATAACAGGCTTGTGAAAAGGGTCCATTTCTTAACATTTTGACAAGGTGCCAATAATCAATAATTTTGTCTGGTCCATTTTTGAGTTCTGTGTGAAATTTTATTATTTCATTTTTGCAGTGCGAACAAAAACAATAAGCACGTGAATACCACAACATTTGCAAATTGAACATTTACATTTTCTGACAGAATTGCAAGGGTGCCGATATTTTTGGCCATGCCTGTATCATTTTTGGCCATTTCACCCAAAATGTCACTTAAGCCCTTCTGGATCTCACTCCTCGATAAAGCACTGGCAAGATTTTAAAAAGGCTCCACAGTAGTTTAAAAGTCATTGTCTAAATGTTACAATGTTCCAATTTTAATATGCCGTTTATTTTTATAGTTTCAGTTTTTGTTTTTACATTTTTAGTTTTGATAATTTGTGTTTTTTTTTTTTTGTTGTTTTTTTTTTTTTTTTGTTTTTTAAATTAGTTTTAGTTTTTGATTGTTTGTTAATATTTTGGGACACACTTTGTTTTGGGGACCAATTCTCCCTATTAACTAACTAGAAAGTATAACATTTGCCTCAGACTCTTAATTTGCTGCTTATTAATAGTTAGTAAGGTGCTTGTTAAGTTTAGGTATGGGTTAGGACTACGGGATCTAAAATATGGTCATAGAATTATGAAACCATTAATATGGGCTTTATAAATACTAATAAACAGTCAATAGGCTAGGTAATGTGCATGCTAGTTAACAATTAGGTAATAGTGAGAACCCTAAAATAAAATTTTACCATATCTTTGATTTAGCTTAAATGTATTTAGAAATGTTGCCTTGGCAATTAAGTAAAATATTTTTTTTAATAGTTCACCCAAAAATGAAAGTTCTGTCATTAATTACTCACCCTCATGATGTTCCAAACCTGTAAGAGCTTCGTTCATCTTCAGAACACAAATTAAGATATTTTGATGAAATCTGAGAGCTTTCTGACCCTGCATAGACAGCAACGCAACTGACACATTCAAGACCCAGAAAGTTACTAAGAACATTGTTAAAATAATATTTTTGTTTTCTTTGTGCACAGAAAGTATTCTTGTAGCTTAATAAAATTTATGTTGAACCACTGATGTCACATGGACTATTTTAACGATGTCCTTGCTACCTTTCTGGGCCTTGAACACATCAGTTGTGTTGCTGTCTATGAAGGGTCAAAAAGCTTTTGTGTTTCCTCAAAAATATCTTAATTTGTCTTATGGGTTTGGAACGACATGAGGGTGAGTAATTAATGACAGAATTTATATTTTTGGGTGAATGATTCTTTTAATATTTTATGTAATTACTAAAAACTATTTTGAATTCTGAACATTTAGTCCAGTTAAACACCACTCCTTTCTTACAGTCAAACTTCTTGTCCTACATTTTTATTTTCAGCCATTACAGAATAAATGTCGCTTCTTCTGTTACGTCACTACTTTAAAAAAAAAAAAAATGTTATGATGTCTGATTTCATGTGGACTTCAAGCTTGTTTAAAGCGGATAGTCCAGCAATGTGCAGGTCATAAAAAATCAAGTGTTGTTTATACACTCATGTGCTTTCTGGAGCGTGTGATGGAACTGCATGTACTCTTTCTCATTTCATTTCTCCAGTGCACTTCAAGAGCCAGATGAACTCGAATAAACAAGATGTGTTATGGCGCTCGCGCCAGGTGCTGTCCAACACAGTCTCAGCCTGTTGCTTTGGAGGCAGAACGAGATTAGGTTTGTTTGGTGCTTGTAGACTGCCGAGTCATACTCAGGGAAACTGTACCACCGTGCCTAATAAGAGCCAGATGGCCTTTGAGCCGTAATGGCGGGTCGAGGCTGAGAAAGCCCCCTGGAGATGACTCGCCTCAGACGGCTATGTTTCTAAAATTACACCCTTCCAAACTGTCATTTCCTCTCAAAAGACTTTTAATGGGACAAATTAGCACTGATAGTTAACATATGAGGCCAGAAAGGGGGAACAGTACAGACTTCAACGGTCATAAGATCGAAATATGGGTCTGTAGCGATGTTTATGCATTTTAGTGAGTTCTTCAGTTCTTTATTTACATTAAAGGAGTAATTCACCAAACCTGTATGACCTTCATTCTTCTGTGACACAAAAGAAGTAAGATTTTAATATTACACTGGCCACAGGGTCTCTGTAATTTAATAAAGTCTTAATTTACTCACCCCCATGTGATCCAAGATGTTCATGTCTTTCTTTCTTTAGTCAAAAAGAACCTAAGGTTTTTAAGGGAAACATTCTAGGATTTTTCTCCATATACACTGTAAAAAATAAAAAACACAATTTGTTGAGTCAGCTTAAAATAATTTGTTACCCTGCTGCCTTAAAATTTTAAGTTCAGTTAACTGAAATAAGTTTAGTCAACTTGAAACGTTAAGTTGTACTAAGTAACAACTTAGATATTTGTGTTTGCTAAACTAAACAGATGGGTAAGTAAACCAGCTGCCTTAAAATTTTAAGTTGATTCATCTCAAAGATCTAAGTTGTCACTTATTATAATTTAACATTTCAAGTTGAATAAACTTTTGTTTTGAGTTGACTGAACTTAAAATTTTAAGGCAGCCAGGTTATTTTAAGTGTAGTGGACTTCGATGGGGATCAACAGATTTAAGGTCCTAACTGCAGACTTATCTAGTGAAACGATTGGTTTTCTAAAGAAAAAATAAATAAATTAGTCAATATACTATTTAACCACAAATGCTCATCCTGCACTAGCTTGACTACGCATTACATAGTCACATTGGAAAAGTCATGAGACATAGGTGGAAGTACCGACCCAGTGCAAAAAAGGTCAAGCGCCCTTTACAAAAAAAGTTCTTGCAGCCGCAAACAGGTCTCTGTGTGTGCATCATGTAACGGGCTGTGTCTGTAGACTGTTGTCATGCTGTGACTGCTGAAGGCAACATGTATGGCATGTGGGTTAATGTGGATGTCTGTGTGTAACACAGCAGGTGAAGGTTCATGTCTGCCAGGCTGTTGTTGGCATCTCCAGTTTTTTCTGTTTCGTTTAGAGCGTACAGTCTGTACAGCACAAATACTAGTGGCAGGTGATAGTTTACTTACTTATGACATGCCTCACCCTTTCTTTCTACTAAGCAGGTTACATATAACACATCCCCAGGCTCCTGCCTGTTTGTGGCCGTTTATGTAAATGTCATGACCTAAAATTAAAATGATCAAGGATTCAACCTACATCCAGTTATGAATGTGTTAGCAAGCATTCGGCCAGTTACTTAATGGGATATTTCCAAGCCCGTAAGACCTTTGTTTATCTTCAGAACACCCTTCCAGAACAACAATTTACAAATAATTTACTCACCCCCTTGTCATCCGTTCATGTCTTTCTTTTTTCAGTCGTAAAGAAATTGTTTTTTGAGGAAAACATTTCAGCATTTTTCTCTTCCAAAATGCAGTTTAAATGCAGCTTCCAATGATCCCAAATGCGGTTGTAAACAATCCCAGCCAAAAAAGAAGTGTCTTATGTAGTGCAACGATCGGTTATTTTAATAAAAAAATAATACAGTTTATATACTTTTTAATGCCAAATGCTCATCTTGTCTCACTCTGCCTTAACCGTTTTTTTTTTTTTTTTTTCCTGGTTCATGACAGTTAGGGTATGTCGAAAAACTCCTGTCTCATGTTCTCCCAGCCATAATACACAGAGTTCAGGGAGAGAAAGGCAAGATGAGTGTTTGAGATTAAAATGTATTTTTTTTTATGAAAAAAATGCCTTTTGAAAATTTAAAATCAGGGCACCATATCAGTCCATTATATGGAGAAAAATGCAGAAATGTTTTCCTCAAAAAACAATTTCTTTATGACTGAAGAAAGAAAGACACGAACATCTTGGATAACAAGGGGGTGAGTATATTATATGTGAATCTTTGTTTTGGAAGTGGGCTTCTCCTTTAAGATCTTTTGGATAAAATCCCAGAGCTTTCTGACCCTGCATATGTAGTAAGGACATCATTAAAATAGTTCATGTCATATCAGTGGTTTAACCATAATGTTTTGAAGATACGAGAATAATGCTTTTTGTGCATGAAGAATACAAAAATAACAACTTTATGTCCTTACTACCTTTCTAGGCCTTGAATGTGTCATTTGCATTGCTGTCTATGCAGGGTCAGAAAACTCTCGGATTTCATCAAAAATATCTTAATTTGTGTTCTGAAGATGAACGAAGATCTTACAGGTTTGGAATGACATAAGGGTGAGTAATTAATGATTAATAATTAAGTGTCTTTTTTTTGCCCATACAGTGGAAATCAGTGGACATGTTATTTGCTTCCCAAGAAGAAAGAAAGTCATACAGGTTTGGAACAACCTGTGGGTGAAGAAATGGTGACGGGACTTTCATTTTTGGGTGAACTATCCCTTTACTCTTGATGAGGTGATATGGCACAGATGTTTGTACCATGTAATATTAATAATAACCCTTAACTGGCCTTTTGGTGAGACGGTGGGACACCACTTTTTTTTTTTCCATGACTTAATTTGGTCACCATTACATTATGAAACATAAAGTACTTATGAATCTCCATTTGTCAGGATTTATTTTTAGATGTATGCTTTGACATTTTGCGGTCTGGTTGCAACCCAAATTCAGTGCTTGGTTATTAAAATGTCAGTAATGGACAAATGAACTTGGCTCCTTGATTAATCTAATTCTTAGAAAAATATATGTATATTTTTGTATTACATTCTGGTGTTATGTAGATGTCATTACAAAACAGGCATTATGTAGATATCTGTTATATCTTACTTTAGTTGTTGGGCCTATCCCAATATCCACATTTGCAGTCTTGGCTACTTGAGAGCGTGTGCTCACAACAGGAAGTCTGCAATAATATCCCACGACTAAAAAGCGCAGAAGCTAGGTCTCCTTAAAGTGATAGTTCATCCAAAAATGATGATTTGTTGTTTATTTACCCACCCTAGGTCACTTTTTTCTTCAGCAGAACAGTAAAGATGATTTTTAGCTGAAATTGTGGTCCTTGGTCCGTAAAAAGTCAATGACTAACAGCATTTGAGAGTCTTAAAGGGGTCATTGGATGCAAAACTCACTTTTACGTGTTGTTTGAACATAAATGTGTTTTGGCAGTGTGTGTACACAACAACCCTATTATGATAAAAATCCACCCAGTGGTATTTTTGTAATCTTCATATAAGAAATATCCTCTTTTTCAAATCAAGACATTCTCAGCTGATTGTCGATGTGATATCACACCGACAAAAGTTGCTTCCCCCGATAGTTGATTGACATGACTGTCTTACCTTAGACCCGCCCTGATTGAGCTGTGAACAGTCCAACTCCAACCGCCATTGTCTCGACTCTGGTGCAGGGGAAGACAAGAATGTCTCAGATTGAGCGATTGAAGTATTCTGTTGTTGGATGTAATAATGATTGTAGCCCGACATCTGAGCCGCTGAAGACGCAGAGGATTAACATTACATTCAGTTTAGAAGGAAATGTGCCCGGCCATCTACATAAATGCGTCCATGTTCGCGCTAGTCATTCGTGATGCAGCTTCACCTACAGCAGAAGTGGGTATAAGGGTTTTTATGCATCCTTGCAAATCACCTTTCTTAATAATGTGCTAGTTAGCAAGTTTCATGGCTAAAGTAAACAGACCGACTCGTCACCCCACAGTAGAAAGGGGCGAGGTGAGCAGAGCTCATTAGCATTTAAAGCAACATGCAATAGAATGGCTCGCTCTCAACAGGGCTGATTTTGACAAGGTAAAAAGGGTGTTTTTTTACACTACCACTGAGAAGTTTTAAACAAAGTATGCTATAGACTTTTCATTAAGACCCTAAAATGGGCATCCGATGGCCCCTTTAAAACTCATATACAGGCAACTTCTGATGATATATTGAGGTCTTATGAAGCGAAACGATTGGTTTGTGCAAGAAACTGAACTTTTATGTAGAATATCTGAAGTACACAAAATCCACAATCTCTAATAAAGCCTGGAGTATTATTTGAGGCTAAATGTATCCCATCATTCATTATGTTCAGGAATTCACGTGTCCTGAAATGGATTTTAAAGACAACTTTCTAATATTAGTTAAGTTAAATTAACTAGCTGTTTCATATAATTTGGTAGTGAAACACTGGTGGTGTAGAAAAAGGAACTTGACTATTCACAATTACCTTGTTGCAGAAGTACACAATATATCATAGTCAAATGTTGTAGGTGGTTTCTTTCCCAGGAACAGTAGTTGTATATAACTTAATGTTTAATTTGTTATGACATGGGTTTAGTTCACCTCCGCAGAAGTTGTTATTGTACAGATTAACATGCCCCCTTTAGAGTCCATATGACATTCATGGTTTGAGGTCAGCAGATCTCTGTTCTCGAACTGCGGTTAGGTCTGGTAAAGAATGCGAATGTTAACACGAACTCATACCTCCATGCTCGCTTCCATCTGCTGTCAGCAGATCCCAATCACAGCTTTGCAAGTCTAGCTATGGTTTATTTTTTGTTTCTATCTGTTCATCTGTCGAATATCCATGCGTTTATCTACAAACATGATCGCTACATCGTTTTTCTTTTTCTTTTTTCTTGTCCCCCTCTTTTTGATGGATGGATATTCCCTATTTCATGTCTCTGGAGCATCTTTGGGGGGAGTTTCCAGAACTTTGGAGAGGCGTCTTTGATTTAGTGCTTGTAAAGCAGTCGTCTCAATCATCAGGGGGCCGCTTTGAAAATGAAATCACCAAGAACCCGTCCCCCACTCCACTACCAGTCCAAAAGAGTTCAGTGAACGTTCCAGGAATCCATAAAATTATATTTTTGCATAAAATATAGTACCGGTAAAAGTTTGAATGCACTCTAATGAATTTGTGTTATTCATGATCTTAGATCTAAAGGCTGATGTTGAAATGTTTGATATGGGTTTTGTAGACAGCTATAAATGTGTCTATGTATCAATTTTTTTTACAAAACAGAAAGTTTCAGTACATGTACACTAGTGCTCAAAAGTTTGGGGTCAGTAGGATTTTCTTTTTTGGAAAGAAAATAATGCTTTTATTCAGCAAGGACGCATTAAATTGATCAAAGTGACAGTAAAGATATCAACGCTGTTACAAAAAAAAATATCAATTTCAATAAATGCAGTTCTTTTAAACTTTCTGTTTGGTTGAGTGTGCACAGCTACAGTACCTTTTGAAAGTATTCATACCCCCCTTTTTTTCACATTTTGATATGTTGCTGCATTATTTTGGTGTAATGCAACGTGTTTATACGGTTTGGGGTTCAAAAACACAACATACTGTACATTATTGTTTCTCCTCTCTGCCCTGCCTTTCTGAAACGCTTCAATTTTTACAAAGCTCATCGTTCTGAAAAGCAAGGTGTTCTCTGACCGGCCATGCGTTGTGATTGGCCAAATACCTCAAGCATGTGATGGAAATGTTTCGCCCCTTACCATGTTGATGTCGTTTCCCGGTGCGACGAGAAAAATGATAAAACCTATTATAAATGAGGATATTATGCACAAACAGGTTGTAACACTCTGAAGACAGAGGAAGACAAGAAAATGCGTCATATGATCCCCTTTAAATTACTTTTTTCCACATCAATCTACAGTCCATACACCATAATGGAAAAGCAAAAAACAGCATCTTTGCAGATTTATTAAAAATAAAAAACTTAAATGATTGCATTGCATAAGTAATCATACCCTTATCTGGGACACTTCAAATTTAGCTCAGGAGTGGTGGAAAAAAAACAAACAAAAAAAAATAAAGAAGGGGTATGAATACTTTTGCAAGGCACTGTATAATCTCTAAAAGAGAGTTTAATTTCAAAAATACTTCTCACTCTTTCACCAGAACCCCATCAAAATTCATTTCTGCATTCCATGCAGTTACTCTGAGTTGAAGAATTCATAAAGTGGCTGAAATAAAATTGTGAACCTGTTGTCCCTTGTCCTGTGGTTTTCTTGTAGGTGTGGTCGCTCTGCAGTGTACCGCACACGTGAAATGGCAGCGAGAGCCCTGGTTCCTTTTGTTCTGGTGACCCAAATTCCCTCCACTATCCAGGATCTGCTGGAGGAGCTGCCTCAAGAACCTGGACCAGGACTTCAACAAAACCACATCCATGGAACTCTGCTTCAGGTGTGTAAATCCCACCTAGTCACATGGTCTCTACAGCAAGCCATTAAAGGATTAGTTCACTTCCAGAATAAAAATATCCTGATAATTTACTCACCCCCATGTCATCCAAGATGTTCATGTCTGTCTTTCTTCAGTTGATTAGAAATGAAGGTTTTTGAGGAAAACATTCCAGGATTTTTCTCCATATAGTGAACTTCAATGGTGGCCAGTAGGTTGAAGGTCCAAATTGCAGTTTCGGTTCATCTTAAAATGACGATCCCAGCCGAGGAATAAAGGTCTCATCTTTTGAAACTGTCATCACATTGGAAAATGTGTTAGTTCTTCATCTGTGTACTGTGGTTCAACTTCATCTCATTTTCTCCTCCAACTTCAAAATCATCAGTCACTGTTGTTTTACTTGGCGTGTAGCGCCATTTGAAGCTGCAGTGAAACTGCAATTTGAACCTTCAACTCTGATTCCCATTGAAGTTCACTATATGGAGAAAAATTCTGGAATGTTTTCCTCAAAGAAACCAAAGAAAAAAGGACATGAACTTTTTTTGGATGACATGGGGCTGAGTAAATTATAAGGAACATCCAAAATGATGGAGACAAGCAGATGGAACTGCATTAAGGAATGTGACACACATTATTAAACCTCAAAGGGAAAATCAAGTGCTTAGTAAGCATCAATATAAAACCTAAAAGCTTAGGTTAGTGTAGACCGAGGCAGTGAGATGTTGTAATTTTGATGCTGAAGCAGGTTTCTGGACATGAAACTTAAAAAGTTTCCTAGCATACGTGTGTGAGACGGACATAACTGTAGAGCGCTGGGAAGAAGATGTGCTCGGGTAAGGAAAGAGCTGGATTTGGTGTTCTTTCCTGTCATGGCAGTCATATATCTGCTCAAAGCTCCTGCAGATGTGTAGGGAATCCGACTGCGGTGAGGAATGGCTGAGGTCCATGTGAGGGATGTTGTGTGGGTGGTGCTGTGATGACAGGTGGTGGCAGATAACTGTCTTATGCAGCATTTTATTCAGAAATAGGAGAAATTCTCTGAAAGTCTTTATGTGAAATGCCTGCCATCTGATGCTTCAGTTTGTTCTTGTGTATATATATTAGTGCTGTCTATAATTAACTAATTAATCACACATTTTTTCCTAAATTAAGATGAATCCCACGGAACATTAAAATTTTTAAATATACTTTTATATTGCAATTTCACATTCAGTCTTCAAATTAATGTAGAAACAACATAAAGAGTCTATTTTTAATATTTGTTAAATATTCTTATGACTGAAGGTATCACTGATACCAATGTTTTTTTGTTTTTTGTTTTTTATAATTATTTTCCCTAATATTTAATCATATAGCATTTAACATTACAGTATAACAGAGCTGTCAATTTTAACATTTATTAGACTGTAAAAAATAACTTCTAATTTAAGTCAAATTAAACCAACTAATGAATCTAATCGCATTATTTTTTCATAACTAATGAATTAACGCGTTAAACTAACAGCCCTTATATATGCTATTGTATCAGGCCTGATACAACAACATATATGCGTGCAATTGAAGTGTGCGTGCTACAAGCACGGTATAACGGCTGACAGGACAGGTAAATTAGTTTTTGCTGACATATGGCCTGACAACATCTCATCTGACCCGCAGTTCATTGTTGTTCTAATGAAGCTCCCTTGTCACCTGTTCCTTTTCCGCATTCGTTTGACTACGCCTGCAGCTGAAGTGAAGTTGGAGTGCACGTATCAAAAGCCTCCAGTCTGATGTGGTCGTAAAGACGCATTTCTTGTCAAGAAAAAAAGAGACAGAAGCAGCAATTGTGAGTAAGGTGACCAACCCCAGCTCAGCCCCTGTGTTAACTAGGGTTGGGTATCGAAAATCGATTCTGATTCTAGAATCGGATACTTAAGGTCAGGATTCGAATACTTCTTGTGAAATTAAATTTCGATTCCGCCTATCGATTCCTATTTGCAGTTCTTTTTTTTTTTTTTCTTCTTCTTCTTTTTTTCCATCTGTGAGGACCCGACCTAGCGATCTGCCAGGACCTTGCTCGCTAATCTAAGCGCATAGCTCTCTACACAATACTAGTGTGATTTGAACATTCAAATCTGCGTTCGTGCTGCCGCTGACCTAAAGAGAGCCACTGTCATGTATATGAATGAAACAGTTTCACAGTAAATTGTCCTTTTGAAAGTTAATTTGACATTCCAAATAATGTTAAAGGTTTATCGATTACGTTGTTATGCCACACAAAAGGTGGCTGTTAATAATGTATTTGTCTTTGATCATTCATTCAAAAACACTGATTCATCTGGTAATGAACCAAGTAAATCTAGGGTGAATCACTGAATCATTTACTTGTTAATTAGGCCTACATGTGATTTTGTTTAGTTATCCAGAATCACGCAGCTCTATTTTGCAAACGGCTCTTAAGTGAATCATGTTTTTATGTAGCCTGTTGATTTTTGTTCATGGTGTTCAGCTGCAACTAAATGTTTAGCAAAAAAAGAAACAGAATAAATATGCTTGATATCGTCTTTTGTTCACATTGGAATCGAAACTGGAAATCGAAAAGAATCGGAATCAATAAGCAGAATCGGAATCGGAATTAATAATATTCTAATGATACCCAACCCTAGTATTAACTGCGTTAAAGAGGGTCATATGGGTTTTTGAAAAATATCTTTTTTTGTAGTTTGCAACGTAGCTGTCCTACAGTGTAAAAACAGTCTGCAAAGTTATCAAAAAAGTGCATTATACATGAAGATATTGTCTCTCAAAATATAGAGTCAGCTCAGAATCACCTTAACGAGTCGTCATATTTTCGAATCTTCTGCCTGTTACTGATCTACGTCACTGGGTAACACATTAGCATAATCCCCGCCTGCCTGCAAAATACAAATAGTTAGTGCGTTTACATCATGTCATGAAGACGCTGTGTTCTGCGCTGTCAAAGCGAGTTTTTGTTTTCATTGCCGAAAGATGATGATGTGAAGAATCAGTAGTTAAACTTCATTTTTTTTCGATGCCACAGCATAACAATTTGAACCTTTTGTTGTGTGCTCGTCATTTTACAGAGGACGGCTTCTCTGATCTTGGCTTTATCTTCTTTTGCTTCTAATCTTATTTATTTGGCATCTCCAAACCACAACCTGTAAGTACGATTGATACGTTATGTGTACATTCTCAATTGACTGCTCAAAATATCTTTTTTGTGCTAATATGTGATATATACCTGGTGCTGCTTTAGGCTTCCAGGTAAACCACGAAATTACTGTCTCACTGAAACACTTTTGATAATTTGCCATGAACCCACTATTTTCTAAGAATGTATTGACTAATGTAGACTGTCGTTGTTCTAATTACTTTAATAATAAATAATGCAACTTTGACATATTTCGGTTTACAAACCGTGTTGTTTCATCAGTTAGTCACGTTAGCACTCGGCTAACGTATCCACCGTTATTGTTATGTCTTTACAGTTTAGCAGCTAAACTTTAGCTGTGGGCACGATTCGCTTGCATAAGTGCTAAACAAAATGTTTTTGTCATTTTTTAAAAAAAAACGGATTGGAGAACTGTATTATTGTTTTATGTAAATGTGCATCAGAGTTGCCAGGTATTTGCAACAAACCCGCCCGTGTTTTTGCAACGTTGAGTAATGTTGTCTTAGATGAATCCTTTCATAAAGTGTAGAGAGAGTGTAAATAAGAGATTATAATGTAAATATTGATTATAATGGAACTTTGTGAGATCGCAATGAACTAAAATGAGTGACAGCTTTTAATGATTTTTAAGGGAGTTTGTAAATGAGAGATTGATTTAATACAACAGTTAAATAAGCAAGAAGTTAATATTAAGTGACTTACATTGTCTCACTATAACACTATTGCCTGATTTTGCTGTATTTCATTGTCAAAAATAGTCTGAAGCAAGTCACAACTGAGCCACTGAGCATCTCCATTCAAACACAGCAGTGTTTAGTTTATGAATGAACGTGTGTTTTTAAACGAATCTAGTGAGTCAGTGATTCAATTTCCCATTCATAAAAACAGTCACTTGCTTTATTCCTAAATGAATCAGCCGTTCGAACGAATCAAATGAATGAATGATTCAGTAAATAAATCAGTGACTTGACGCCACCTACTGGCAGTTTTACTTTCATTTTTAAATTATCTTTTCAGTTATTTAAATCATTTAATATTTCTGTATTCAAACTTTTATATTTAAAACATTAATCTCAGCATGAATTCTCTGAGTCTCATTAAACGTATGAATATACACCTACAAGCCACTTTTGTGTTCTTCTGTGCCACCTTCATTTGATTGGTAACTTATTCTTATTCTACTTGTTCTTATTCTGTTGTTGTAATTAGAAATTTTAAAAAGGTTAAATGTATATATTTTCTAAAACTGACATAAAAGATGACATACTTTTAATAAAGTTAGAAAAATGCCATAACAAAGGTAAACACAAAATTCCCCTGTAAATCACTTTAAGTCAAACATCTCCTAATGGGTAGGCAAATTTTTGCTCCTTCTCTTTTGTTTTGTTTTTACAAATGCACGGTTAAATTGTTGACCCAAGCAGGTCAGAATGTAAGCCAAGACGCGTATATCAAAAATCAGTGAATAAATAAATAAAGAATTACATGAGACAACAACAGAAAGGGAAATTGAGAATGAAAGGGCTCTTTACCTTCCTGTGTTTAACTGTGTTGTTTTTTGATTTGCTATGTCACGTGGCTCTCTGGACTCTTTGAATATGGAAATTATGGATGTTTGTGTGTACAACCAGATTAGGAAAAGATAACAGACTCATGATACATAATCGTGTGTGTGTGCGTGTGTGTGTGGGGAGCTGATGGTGTGAAGGATGTTCAGATCAGCTGGAGATAACGTCGTGATGCTTTCATTGGAGAAATGCTATCTGATGTGAATACCTGCGTTGCATGCAGGAGTGGTGTACGTGTAGATCGCAGCATCAGCTAAGAGTTAGATAAAGATGCTACTGCCTATGCATGGCTTAGTTTGTACATCTGTGTTCTAAAGTTCTTAAAGGGACAGTGCGACCAAAAAGGAAAATTCTATCATCATTTACTAAGCCATAAGAATTAACATTCATCTTCGAAAGGCAAATAAAGGTCTTTTTATTGAAGCCTGAGATGTGTTCGCCATCTTTGTAGTACAAACAATCATCTCTGCAGTGCAAAATTCATTACACTTACATTCCTTTGGACATTACTGACCACAAGCAAATGATACAGTGTGTTTTTGTTTAAGGCAGGAGAAAGTGAAATAGGAAAAACAGAAAGAGCGGGGGTGGGAGGAAAACAGGTTGCAGATGTTGCTGTATCAGGCCTGAATTAAAGGCTTTTTGTTCTTTGTTTGAATCGGATACCTGCGAGCCTATATAAAAATAGCTTTGCTGTATGTACATCTTCCTGAGCATGACGCCCACAACCCTCGATTTGCATTATAGATTTCTGATACCAGGACGAAATGAAGAAGTGTGTCAGCACAGCGTTTCAAAGTGGCATTTTGATTACAAAACCAGCTTTGCTGAGTAAAACGCTTGAACCCTGCCGAGTTCACCTAAAAATCCCTGTTGACACAACTCACTGGTTCTCTTTGGAAGCCGGCTAACGAGGGAAACAGATTGAGCAGCACTAACCTAACCTGACGACTCGGCCCCTGCTCCGTGCGCTCTCCACCACTGCCGCTTACCCAAAATGCAGAAGCTTCTTTTTAAAAGTCCTGGGTAACATCCAGGTCCCACAGGGAAATTAATCCACTGTATGTTTTGAAAACAGTAAATCAGATCAGCAGACATACTGTGCTCAGTGGGGGTCTTGCACGCGCACTCGTACACACACACACACACACATTTTCGAGGTAGTGTGTACTGCTTTAACTTATGACTATGTGCATGCATTTCTTTGCTTTCTTTTTTTTGTGAGAGCAGCTCTCTCTCTCTCTCTATCTATCTATCTATCTATCTATATATATATATATATATATATATATATATATATATATATGTGTGTGTGTGTGTGTATGTATGTATGTATGTATGTATGTATGTATATGTGTGTATATATGTATGTATGTGTGTATATATGTGTATATGTGTGTGTGTGTATATATATATATATATATATATATATATATAGATATAGATATATATATAGATATAGATATAGATATATAGATAGATATATAGATGTAGATAGATATGTATGTGTATGTATATATATATATGTGTATATATGTGTGTGTGTGTGTGTGTGTGTGTATATATATATATATATTTGTTTTGTAAATAGACAGATTTTTTTTTTTGTTTTGTTTTTCTGTGTTTGTTGCAAATGGAGTTTTTTTTTTTTTCCTTCTTTGTTTTGGTTTGTAAATAGAGATTTTTTTTTTTTTTACATTTTGTTTTGTTTCTGAGTGTATTTGTTTTTATTTTGTTTTTCTGTGTATTTGATTTGTTTTGTTTGTTTTGTTTTGTAAATGGAGCAGACAGATTTTCATTTTATTTTATTTTATTTTATTTTTTTTTCCCTTTAAAAACAGTCCTTTTTGTCCATGTCCAGGTCACATTTTATACCTAAACAGAAAGAAAAATAAAAGGGTATTACATTTTGCATGAAATAAATAAAATAAAGTCTTTAGGAAAAGACCAAAATTGTTTTGTTTTTTTTTTTTTGTTTTTTTTTTTTTTTTTGTTTTGTTTTGTTTTGTTTTGTTTTGTTTTGTTTTGTTTTTGTTTTTGTTTTTGTTTTTTTTTTTTGTTTTGTTTTGTTTTTTATTTTATTTTTGTTATTATTTTTATTTTATTTTATTTTATTTTCCTTTATTTTCCTTCTAAAACAATCCTTTTCATGTCAAAGGGTATTAAATTTTACATTAAGTAAATAAAATAAAGTCTTTAGGATAAGACCAAGATTATTTTATTTTATTTTATTTTTCTGTTTATTAGTGTTTTGTTTGGGTTAGAACTGTTTGAGAACCTTTTTTTTCCTCACCGTTTGCATATAAAAAATAAATGTAGACACAATATTTGAGTATTTTTTTTTTGTTTTTCTCCTTTGTGTATCAAAGAAAAATACATTTCTGAAACTGTGAAGGTATCCACAAATTAATATATTAATTTTCCTCAGGTTTTGTGCGTGTGCGTGTGCGTGTGCGTGTGCGTGTGCGTGTGCGTGTGCGTGTGCGTGTGCGCGCTGAGGTCAGTCCACAGTGAAATCTCATTGGTCTAAAATCCTATTCCACATAACTGTGTATTAAACATTTTTAATATGTACTAATTTGTATTACATCTTGCATGATTTTTTTTTTTTTCACTATTAAGCAGATTATTTGTGAGAGGAAACATATCTCATCATGCCTGGTTAGGACACGTATCAATGTTCTTATGGATTTCCTTTTTGTTGTGCATTGCTGCCAAAGGTCTGGATTCAGTGACCGCTTCAATCGCCTTGAAACACCCACTCATACAAGCTTTGTTTCTGCTGTAAGAAAAAGCCTGTAAAAATGTCAAACTGATGAGACAAATGAACTTAATCAGATTCAGATTGTGTCCAGACTTTCCAGATCTACTCATAAAAGCATCCACCTACAGGTTGGCTTTTAAAACATATCCTCGCACTCTGATTTAACGGCGACCCAAAGGTCCTAGTGTGTCAAAGGTCAGCGTCTAGCACTGTATTCAGGCCATGTGCTGGTGTTTGTTTGTGCATGTTTCTTTTCTAAAAGTGTGCACAGCTCTCTGTACGCTGCTGAATTATGGACCTCTACGGGGTGTTTATTTTTGCCTTTAGCCGCTGCCATCGGTTTGTGGTTGGTCACAAGTTGTGTAGTTCGTCACTATAAATACACGCACTTTTCTCCGAGGGCGCAGAAGAGGCCGACCGTCGTGGGCCTTCCCACCCGACGGCGCGAGCAGGCCTGGGCTAGATGTGTGGGATACAGGGTGTGGGCCGCTAGTGTCGGGGGGTGTCCGCAGCTGGAAGACCAGGCCTAGTATTTCATGGTCAAACTTGTTTTGCCCTGTGCCTCTCCTGCCTAGGGCATAATGAGTGGCTTCCACATTGCGGCTGTAACCCAGCAAAGAGACTATTTCAGCCTGCTGTACACTCTTTAACCTTGTATAGATGGAGTTGTCTACTATCCATTCACTTCATTTCTCTTTATAGACAGTTATATAATGATATGTCAAAAAAGAAACACGTTTCTCTGTCTGATCTCTGTTTGCTCTGTCTTTCTGTTTAAGAAAGATGAGCTAACACACAATCTGATACGTCTTTCTAATTTCTCTGGTGTCTTTCCAACTTCAATTGTCTGTCAGATCTCTCTCTGATTTCTCTATCCTGATCCCTCTAATTTATCTGTCTGATTCCTGAATTATGTAACATCTCTCTCTGATTTCTCTATCTGATCCCTGTGTGATTTACAGTTGTGCTCATAAATTTACGTACCCCTTGCAGAATATGCTAAATGCTATTAATCTTAACAAAATTAGAGGGATCATGAAAACTGTTATTTTCTATGTAATACTGTTCTGAATAAACCATTTAACATAGCAGATGTTTATATATACCCCACAAGCCAAATTAATAACTGAATTTATATAAATGACCCAGTTCAAAAGTTTACATACTCTTGAATCTTAATACTGTGTGTCATTTACTGGATGATCCACAACTGTTTTTATGTTTTGTTTAGAGGTCGACCGATATTGGATTTTACCGATACCGATAACTAGGTTGGACCACACTGGCCGATACCGATTAATTGACCAATTGTTTTTAAAATGGATACTGAATGTAAAATAAAGAGTGCTCTACTATTAAAAAAAAAAAATAAAGTAGCCTACTGAACCATACTTTGTAAATGAATAAAAATATTAATATTAATTATATATCGATCATTACAGTTAGTTCATTGTTCATTAATGTTAGCAAAAGCAACTAAAAAATTTAAAACATATAAGTAAATGCTGTAATTAACACACTCTAACAAGGAACCATACTTCTATTCTACAGTTTTTATCAATCTTAATGTTACAAATGGACTCATATTGTAAAGTGCTACCATTACACCAACAATCAAGCTAAAGATGGCCGTCTTTAAATATCTACACAAAGGTCACAGTATTGAAACTGCATACATATGGATATTGTGTACTTTCACAATTTAACTGCTTCTATTCTAGAACATTTGTAGTTATCTAATCAAAATATAAAAATATGTTTGTCACACAATGGGCAAAAGTGCAGCGCCAAGAACTTGCAGCTATCCGGTATCACACACACTGGACGCGTCGCGTTCAATTAATTTGATCACCAAATGGGCAAAAGCATACTGCTGTCCTTTCTCCACTAATGCAGCATCTAGTCAACAAATTCATCGCTTAATGACATGAAAACATGCACTACAGTATATTGTACACAGTTTCGTTGTCAATGTTTTAAATCCGCCTTTGAAGTGTCCCGCTCTGTGTAGCGCGCAGGGTCACGTGTCTAAACAAACGGCACGTGCTATCAGTGATTTCCACCAGTAGAGGCTGTTCTCGTGCTGTATAACACTAACAAGACTATAGGGACTTTGCTGTGTAATGACAACCTTCTCAGCCGCTCCAGCAATGGACCCAACCTGGAAAAAAACTATCGGCATGGATTTTTGCCGATAACCGATAGTTCCGCCATCAACTATCGGTACCGATTAATCGGCAAAACAGATACGTCGGTCAGCCTCTAGTGTTGTTGTTGTTGTTCATGAGTCCTTTGTCCTGAGAAGTTCACCTACCTGCTGTTCTCCAGCTTCTGCACATAAGTTTGTTTTCCAGCATCTTCTGCATATTTAAACACTTTCCAACAATGACTGTATGATTTTGAGATCCATCTTTTCACATTGAGGACAATTGGGGTACTCATATATACCTATTACAAAGATAAAAAACAAAACAAAAAAAAAAACACTGATGGTCAAGAAAGCAACACAATGCATTAAGAGCCGGGGGAGATGTAAGTATTTATGTAGCTTCTGAAGTGCAATACTAAATTTAAAAAACAAATCTGTAAACAAACTAAGAAAAAATTACACATCATCATCATCCTGTTCAAAAGTTTACACCCTCTTAATGCATTGTGTTGCCTTCTTAAGCATCATTACATGTTTTCTTCTTTTGTAGTAGTTATGTTTGAGTTCCTCAAATGTTGTCTGTGTGAAAAGATGGATCTCAAAATCATACAGTTACTTTTGGAAAGTGTTCAAAACTAAATAATGTGCAGGAGCTGGAGGATTTTTCTGAAGAACAGCAGGCAGATGAACTGCTCAGGACAAACAAAGGACTCATAAAGAACTATCACAAAAGATAAAAACAGTCGTGGATCATCCACGAAACAACGCCGTATTAAGATTCAAGGGTATGTAAACTTTTGTATGGGGTCGTTTATATAAATTCAGTTATTATTTTGGCTTGTGGAGTATATATAAACATCTGTTATGTTAAATAGTTTATTCAGGACAGTACTAAATAAAAAATAACATGCAGTTTTCATGACCTCTCTTATCTGTCATATCTCTCTCTGATTTCTCTATCTCATCCCTGTGATTTATCTGTCTGATTTCTTTGATTTATGTCTGATTTCTAAATGATCTGTCAGATCTCTCTCTGTTTTCACTATCTGATCCCTGTGATTTATGTCCGATCTCTATCTGAACCCTATATGATTTATCTTTCTGATTTCTTTGATTTATATGTCTGGTTAATGAATTATGTTATGTCTTTCTGATTTCTCTATCTGATCCCTATGTGGTTCATCTGTCTGATTTCTTTGATTTATGTCTGATTTCTGAATTGTCAGATATCTCTGATTTCACTATCTGATCTCTATCTGATTTATCTGTCTGATTTCTTTGTGATTTATATGCCTGATTAATGAATTATCTGTCATGTCTCCCTCTGATTTCTCTATCTGATTCCTTTGATTTATCTGTCTGATCCCTATGTGATTTATCTGTGATTTATGTCTGATTTCTTTGTGATTTTTATGTCTAATGAATGAATTATCTGTAATGTCTCTCTCTGATTTCTCTGTCTGATCCCTGTGATTTATGTCCGATCTCTATCTGATCCCTATGTAATTTAAGTTTGAACTTTGGTCCGAGCGGATAAACGATCCATGTGGCATGATTCAAATGAGTCATGCTGTTTCGTTCCTCTTTTGGCACATAAAAATGATAACTCTTTATATCATTTTATCAAGGAAAATTTTATTGCAATAATTATTGTCATCGAATTATCACCCATCCCTAATCTGATCTGATCTCTGTTATTTATCTGTCTGATTTCTCTCTTTAACGTCCAAGTCTGATCACACTCTTGTTTGTTTTCTCCGATATCTCTGATTTACGTCTGGTCACTCCATTTCTGATCTCTGATCACAATTAAAGAAAAAAAATTATAGAATAATAGAAAAATTATAATGATTACACAGACTTTCTGGTTTCTAATTGTCTCTCTCTCAAACCTTTCTGTCTAATCTTGATTATTTTAGTATTAGTAGTGTGATTGCACTTATCCCCCTGTATATTTTTTTTCCTTTATGATCTCTTTATTTATTTCTCTCCAACTTATTCACATAGTAAAGGTGTGTCATCATGTTCACAGGTGCTGTCGCTGTTGCGTTCCTACCTGGCAGACTCACACAGACCCCAGACAGGAAATGAGCAGGACTGTGACCTCTCCAGTTCCCTTTTTCCACGGCTGTGGCTTGCCACAAGGTGGGTACTGTCAGTCTGATACGCTAACCACTACTGTCATTATTTGCATATATATTAGCAAATAGTGTGCATGCAAGCATCATAACATTATTTTACAAAATAAGGTGACTGCTCTGTTCACACTTCAGCTTACTGGTGTGTAAAGTGAGCACTCTGTGTCCTGAGCTCCTGTTTCAAAGGCTGCTCTCTGCTCACTGACCCAGCACACGGACACAGAGCTGCAGGGAGAGTGACACGGCTCCGTGCCCTTTGACCGCTCTCACTCATCCATACTGAGGCAATAACAAACGCCCTAATGAGGGAGAGAGTAGTATCCCAATCATTTATAATTTATTTTAAATCCAGTTTTGTGTAAAATGACTGACCTTTTAACAGTCCAATCAAATTATGAGTCAAAAAGGAAAGGAGTGATGTAGTTTCTGAATCATTCCTATTACTGGAAAGGTAATCGAGTGCTTTGCGTTTTGGGATACTGAGATGCATTGTGCTCTTTTTGTATATTGCACAATTTAATCACAAGTAATCCAAGCATTCCATGCACTGAGAAAACGTTCGCACTGTGCATAGTGTACATACTGCATTTCTAATAAGACTAGTGTGGTAGTGTGTCATTCCAAACAAAGGCACTGAAGTGATTTATGGGACATTTAGAAAGATGGAAGAATTGCAGAGGAAAGGAAGAGATTCTGAAGATGGAGGGATAAAGAGTTCCCAAACATCTGACCAAGTTTCCCCATAATCCTTAGCTTTGTAATTTGTTGAATTCTGACTAATACTATGTGTTTAAAGATCAACAGAGTGACACAAAAAGATGAAGCCAGACATTCAAAGAGAGAGAGAGTTTGTGTTATTAATATCTCAGTGATGAAATACTGACGTCAGCCCTGAACACTGGCCCTCTTGTTCTCGCCCATGTCCATGAGCGTTTGCTGCGCTGTGGTCACACACACACACACACACACACATAACCGATTTACTCTTCCACATACTCACCCCTGTGTCTATCCACACACATCCACCCGCTCCCACAAATGTTACCCCTGCAGTTGGTCTGAGATGCAGGGCCCAAAATTCCCTTGTGCCCATGGGCAGCACATGTGATGCTTTATCCTCAGCATCCACAATCTCTGTGGACTGTGTTTTACTGCTCTCAGTTGCAGGATACATAATCAGTTACTCTGACTACAATACAGTGACCCAAAAAATGTTTTGACACACGCATATATATAAACAGTTATATATAAACAGTATAAATAAAAGTAAATACATTAGAGTCAAGTATAGTTAATTGTTACAATTAATTTTGTTTTTACTGTACACAATTAAGTTTTTTTGATGCAGTTTTAGGGATGTGCCAAAACCAGATTTCTCTACCAATACTGGTACTGCGGTTATTTAGAAGGACATCTGCAAATGCCAATGTGAGAGTAGTTCACTTCCAGAACAAAATTTTACAGATAATGTACTCACCCCCTTGTTATCCAAGATGTTCATGTCTTTCTTCAGTCGATAAGAAATTGTTTTTCGAGGAAAACATTTCAGGATTTTTCTCCATGTGGTGGACTGATATGGTGCCTGTGAGTTTGAAGCTCCAAAATGTAGTTTAAATGCAGCCGAGGAAGAGGGGTGTTATCTAGCAAAACGATCGGTTATTTTCTAAACAAATTGACAATTTAGATACTTTTTAACCTCAAACGCTTGTCTTGTCTTGCTCTGCGTGAACTCCCATCTCATTTTCTCCTCCAACTTCAAAATTGTCTTACATCACTGCAGAAGTACCGACCCAGTGCAAAGAAGATCAAACGCCCTTTACAATAAAAGGTAAAACAGTGATGTGGGATGATTTTGAAGTTGGAGAAGAAAATGAGATGGGAGTTTTTAGACCTAGCCTATCTGCCTTGAATCGGAATACACAGAGTTCACTCAGAGCTAGACAAGATGAGAATTTGAGGTTAAAAAGTATATAAATTGTAATTTAAAAAATAAATAAATAAAAAATTACAGATCGTTTCGGTTTCTGCATTTTGGAACTTCAAACTCGTCGGCACCATAGCAGTCCAGTATATGGACAGAAATCCTGAAATGTTTTCCTCAAAAAACATAATTTCCTTACAGCTGAAGAAAGAAAGACATGAATATCTTGGATGACAAGGGGGTGAGTACATTATCTGTAAATTTTTGTTCTGGAAGTCAACTACTCCTTTAATGTGTTGCAATGTATAATGTATGGAAGGCCGTTTCCACCACTAAATAAAGCATAAAAAAAAGGTAATTGTGCCTTTATCTCACAATTCTGACTTCTTATCTCGCAATTCTGCGACATAATGTCAGAATGCAAGTTTATATCTTGCAATTGTGACTTTTTTCTCAGAATTGCTAGTTTATATCTCACAATTCTGTCAGAATTGAGTTAATATCATGCAATTCTGACTTTATAACTCACAAATACAAGTTTGTATTACACAATTCTGAGAAAAAGTCAGAAATGCGAGTTTATTACGCAAATCTGACTTATAACTCGCAAATGCGAGTTTATATCAAAAAATCAGAATTGTGAGTTTATATCTCACAACTCTAAAAAGTCAGAATTGTGAGAAAAAATATTTTATATCACGTATCTGCCTTTATAACTCACAAATGCAAGTTCATATCGCTCAATTCTGAGAAAAAAGTCAAAATAGTTTATATCACGCAATTCTGAGAAAAATATATGAATTGCAAGTTTATATCATGCAGTTCTGACTTTAAGACTCGCAAATAAGAGTTGATGTCATGCAATTCTGACTTTACAGTATAACTTGCAATTGCGAGTTCATATCTCAGAATTGCACATTTTTCTCCGAATTGTGAGTTTATATCATGCAATTCTGACTTTATAACTCACAAATATACAGGGGTTGGACAATGAAACTGAAACACTGGCCAATATAGTGTTGGAGGTTTCATGGCTATATTTATGCAGCCTGGTGGCCAGTCTTTACTGATCGCACATTCCACCAATAAGAGCAGAGTGTGAAGGTTGACTTTGTGCACCCAATAGCTCAAACATTGTACCCTGAAGGTGGTGCCGTGTATTAGGATGATAATGCACCAATACACACAGCAAGACTGGTGACAAGAGTGATTTGATGAACATGAAAGTAAAGTTAAACATCTCCCATGGCCTGCACAGTCACCAGATCTGAATATTAGTTGAGCCACTTTGGGGTGTTTTGGAGGAGCGAGTCAGGAAATGTTTTCATACACCAACATCACATAGTGACCTGGCCACTGTTCTGCGAAAGGAATGGCTCAAAATCCTTCTGGCTACTGTGCAGGACTTGTATTTGTCATTCCCAAGATGAAATAATGCTGTATTGGCTGCAAAAGGAGGCCAAACGGCATACTAATTGTGGTCTAAACCCAGGTGTTTCAGTTTCACTGTCCAACCCCTGTAGGTTTATATCACTCAAGTCTAAGAAAAAAGTCAGAATTTTGAGTTTATATCACCCATTTCTGACTTTATAACTTGCAAATACAAGCTTATATCACGCAATTCTACGATGAAAAGTTGGAATTGTGCGTTTATATCTTGCGGTTCTGACTTTTTTTTCTCAGAATTGAGAACTGATATAATCTCACATTTGCGAGTAAATAAACTCACAAAAAGTCGCAATAACCTTTTATTTTTTTATTCAGCGACGGAAATAAGCTTCATAATAATGGAATGATGGAACAGAGACAAAAAGTACATATATTATTAAAAGTATAATTATATAATTATTAAAAAATATATAACAGTAAATAAGCTCTTTTTTTTTTTTTTTTTTCTTTTTTTTTTAATGTCTAACTGGGTACAGCAGTCTGTCACACATTATATTTAAAATGTTTCAAAATTATTATTTATTTATTTATTTATTTTTTTAAATTTTGTGATAAAGTGAAGAGCTGAAACTTTGAGAGCTGATACTTTATTGATATTATACTTTAAAATATATAACAGTAAATAAGCTCTTCTCGAATGTTTGTTTGTTCTTGTTTTTTAAATATCGAACCGGGGTACAGCAATTTGTAACACATTATATTTAAAATCATCAGAATTTCTTTTTTTTTTTTTTTTTTTTTGTGATTAAAATTGAGACCTGAGACTATATTTATCAGAAGTAAAAAACCAAATATCCAAATATTAAACAAAACACTTATGTTCACTCAAAAACTAAAGTGTGTAATTTCTGTACAAGTTATTGATTAAATGCAATGAAATAGTATGACGTATATAATAATTATTAACACAATATCTCTGTCTTTCTCTCAAACACACAAACTAACAGGCAGAATCCGTGTTTGGTAACACGTGGTGCGTTTCTAGACCTGCTGGGCTGTCTTTGTGGTTGTCTTCCTGTTCCTGTGTCAGGTGAGAACTCAAAACACCTTCTGAAGTGAAATGAATACAGTACCAGTATTATGTGCTTGTTTCCAAATCTTTAACTTCCAGTCTAGTTTTTATTCCAAGGAAATATGGTGTCTGCTTGGAGTGTGTGTTATTTTGAGGGTGCTGGAGGCCTGTGGGTCTTTGATATAAGAAAAACTGTCTTTGACAGATGGTACAATTGTGCCCGTGTGACCCAGTTAAACGGGGTGGCCCCTGCATGTTTGTGGGCCCCATGTGTCGCACACATGTGGGTATGGTGGCGATGTTTATCACTTTAAACAAGCGTATTCTTACAGTCCCACCCGGCTGCCATCACTTACATAACAAACGGTGTACACACATCTCACACACACACTTGTGCTGTGCAGAGATTTATTTATACACTCTGCCCTGTAGTCTCAGTCTTAACACCCTCTTAATCTCTGTCTACTTTTCCTTTTATTTCTCTTAACATAAATTTCACTCGGTCTATCTCAATATTTCACACTCTGTCTGGCTTTTTGCAGTGTTTTTCAGTTTAGGGAATCACCCATAAATTAAAAATGTCAACAAACTTTGTTCAAGTCTGTCAAAGTCGTATGACTTACTTGGTGCCGGGTAACACAAAAAGAGATGTTAGGCCAAATGTTCTGTGCTTTGTCATACAATGAAAGGAGACCATAAAAAGTAGGTGTCAAATTAAAAATGACAAAGAATAAATTATAAGTAATCTACATGACTTGTGCACATCAATATTATAATTATATTCCTACATTCCAAGTTTTCTAAAGTGTTACAACATGCAAGAAACATTGCAATATGTTTTTTATTGTCATTAAACCAAATGTAGGACTTCAGATTTGAAATGCAACACACAAGCATATGGACAATTTTATGGTGCTTTTTATCCTTTTCCAGCGTGACTGACCCTGGTCAATGTTTGCTTTCTTTGTATGGGAACACATTTTTGTGAAACATCTTCTTTTGTGTTACACAACAGAAAGTCAGTCATATGGTTCTGGAGCAACATGAGGGTAAGTAGGTTATGGCAGAATCATTTGTTTGTTTATTTGTTTTTGTTTTTTTTACATTTTATTTTTTATTTTATTTTATTTTATTTTATTTTATTTTATTTATTTTTATTTTTTTAAAAACAATCCTTTTCATGTCACTAAACCAGAACATGTCCAGGTCACATTTTACACCTAAAATGAAAGAAAAATTTTATATTTTGCATTAAGAAAATACAATAAAGCATTTAGGATAAGACCTTTTTTTGTTGTGTTTATATATATATATATATATATATATATATATATATATATATATATATATATAAATAAATAAATATAACCTTTTTTTAAATTGCTTTTTTATAATATAAATTATAACATAACATTTATAATATATACTAAACAAAAAACTTAATAATTTATTAAAAATAATTTTACAATGACTTTTTTAAATAATGTTTAAATAAAAAAAAAAGGAATGAAATGTCTCAACTTTCTTATATATATATAAAGGATTGTTTTAAAGGTATAAAATAAAATACTAAAATGATATACAATTAAATGTAATGTAATCAAGGGTACAGTAAAATATGAAAAATAAATAAATAAATACGGTACTAAATACCCTCAAATGAAAGCAAAAGCAGTTGAAGATCAAACTATTACTCGGCCGAAGTCCGATCCGAGACCGTCTTTTCCCCCCGCTCCTCCAACTTATACTGTTTCAGCTATTAAAATAGTTCAGTTTTGTATGCAATGCCAAAGTGATTTTTTTTTTTTTCGTTTCTTATCAAGTTAATTTAGAAAAAAACGTTTTGAAGTATTTTTTGTTTTTTGGATTTTGTTCGTTAAATATAAGTTTTTGTTCTTTAAAGACTATGATCAGTCTTCCAAGTGGCCAGCGGAAGACTGATCATAGTTTGTTTGATCAATTTTTTTCTTCTCAAATCATCACGACTTGCCTAAAATAAAATCTATAGATTTAAAACAGTTTAAGTATAAGACAATGTTAGTTTAAACGTTAATCCTAGATAAATGTGCGCTATTAGGCGCATCTCCAATAATTTGTGCGGAGAGTGGAAGCTAAAGCCTCTTTGCATGACATGGAGGCACCAGTGCGATCACTTGCATTTTTTTTTCAGTGGAAACAATTTTAAATTCAAATTTTATTGCATCATTTTTGCTGATAAAAGTAAGAATAAAACATCATTTGGAACTGTAAATGGTCTACTTTTATTTGTGTGCACTCATGATATGAAAAATATGAAACTAAGGAGACGCCTAAAAGAGGCCCATGCGTCTTAAGTATGATTGAAAATTGGCCCGAAGCCCAGCCCTATAGGGGCATAAAAGTCGAGGCCCGTCGGGCTCAGACTGAAATGCAGGGCTCTACCCGGGACATATCAACCAGTAACCTAATTTCATAACGGACGTAAAGTTCAGGAATGAATGGCATGCGATTTATGACAGAGTAGTCCCACTACTGATTGTTAATTTTTTCCTCACGTGTTTTACCTTTAGTAACAACGAATCAAAACTGATACATTTCAAGTGACATGGGAAAAAGACATGGAAAATCAGAAAAATAGTGTGCACATTTCTTGTTAAAAATGAAAGGCCATCAACTGACACTTAAAACGGGAAGCATCGCCAGATTCAAACCAGCAGCAAGAGTCAAAAGCTCGTCCACAGTTTAGTAAATGTTGGCAACCTCTTTAAGTTGTTCTTGACTGGGCTGTACAGTCACTTTGGTCCGTGGCAATACGGTAGGGCATTGTTTTGATGCTTATACGAAAATGATTTTTTCTTTTGCTTCCCCCCCCTGCCCACTTGACCCCCTGTCTCAAGAGTCTAAATTGAGAATTCATTGAGATTCATACATTATCTGAAAGCTGAATGAATACGCTTTCCATTGATGTATAATTTGTTAGGAAGCCACAATATTTGGCCGAGATACAACTATTTGAAAATCTGGAACCTGATGGTGCAAAAAAGTCCAAATACTGAGAAAATTGCCTTTAAAGTTGTTCAAATGAAATTCATAGCAATGCATATTACTAATCAAAAATTAGTTTAGATAGTTCAATAGTTATCAATAGTTTTGATATATTTACGGTGGGAAATTTACAAAATATCTTCACGGAACATGATCTTTACTTAATATTCTAATGATATTTGTCATAAAAGAAAAATTGATCAATTTGACTCATCTGATGTATTTTTGCCTATTGCTACAGATATACTTGTGCAACATAAGACTGGTTTTGTGGTCCATGGTCACATATATATTATACAGTTCCTTTTTATGTTACATGTAATTGTGCATTATTTATGTTGTTGCACAATTATGTACTAATAATAAGCAACCAGCCCTAAACCCCAAACCCTAATTCTAACCCAAAACCAATTGTAAAATAAATAAATAAATAAATGTTAATTAATGTCACTCTGTACTTATTTGTCTAATTACACACTAACAAACCTTAAAATAAAGTAGAACTAATATTTAGTTTTTCCTGTTTTTATTTTGGGATGTGTGATTCACCCTTCCATACTTTTTTTTTTTTTTTTTTTTTTTTTTTTTTCTGTCTGTTTATATCTTTCTCACTCAGCCAGTCACTCGCTCTTTCCTAAAGCACACCATTCACAGGTGTTGGTAACCTCAGTGAAGAAATGAACATTTTAATTTGTCACTAACACTTCAAGCTGGTCAGAAGAACTTTAACAATCTGCTTTTTCATTCGTCTTGGAACTATTAAGTAGGGGTTGAAATTTTCTGGGCAGTTCTTGCATGTATTCCCATTCTGATGCACTCCTCACTGGAACAGGACATGTGTGTGTGTGCGTGTGTATGTGGGTGGGTGTGAGGCTGAGAGCTCTAAGTAGTTTGGCTCTGAGGCTCTGAGCAGAGTTTGTGATGGTGTTTTTACTGGCGATGTTTTAGCTTGGGCATGAGACGTACGGGTTTACGAGCCTGTGTGGATCAAACACTGTACCGCCTGAGAAATGCTCCCTTAACATACACCACCGCACAAATTCTCTCACTTTCTCTCTCTGATGGCCATTCAAACCATCGTTTTGGCACAAATGCTACTGTATTCGCCATATTTCTCTCTCTCAGGTGAATAAATCGCGGATGGCGCGCACACACACGCTCGGCAGTAGGTGGTTGGCAGCGCAGGGGTCGCCCACTGTGGGAAAGCATTTGCGTGCTCACATCTGCTCTGCACGTTCCTCACTCGTCTGGGTTTTGTTTTTCACAGTTTGGGTAATGATGGCAGGGCATGATGTAAAATCCATGTGTGCGCGCACGTTGCCGCATGTGTGTATCGGTGTGTGTTTACTACTGTAGTGAGTACAGACGGCCCACTGTTTTCCTGCACCATAAACTCTAGCTGAACACTTAGAAACAAAAAGATCGCACACGGACTTTAACAGCTCAAGTCGTAAAGGTGCTTGGGCCGTATTACTGTATTTCACTGAATTATTAAGTGTTACGTCTTATATAAAGTGAGAAAGTGTTATGAATAACTAAAGGGATTCGAAATGACCTCATCGTTTACTAGGGCTGGGTTGCTAATGTCAGTTAGTTGATTGATTAAAGTCTTAATTTAGATAAACTGATATGGATTCTTTTCAAGAATCTTTGGATCTGTGCTGATTTCTGTTAATACTTGAACAGCACTTTAATAAACAATGTACTGAACATCACTTTAAGCGTTTAAAAAGAAAGGTTTTGATGCCTGTAGCTGCCTCAGTTCAAGTAGCAGCGATCATGTCTTTCTTTTTTACTGCTATTTCTTATATAAAATAAACATGAATGAACATCATATCACATTATTTTATTTTATATTATTTTATTAGAAGAAATTGACAGTTACTGTGTGATGATATATATATATATATATATATATATATATAGTGGATTTTATTTATTTATTTATTTTTATTTTATTTTGGAAAAATTAAGTTACTGTGCCTGATACACATCCAAGTGAATCGATTTTATGTTTAATTTAATTTTATATTGTTTTATTTTGGAAAAATGGACAGTTACTGTGCCTGATATACATCCAAGTGAATCGATTTTATTGTATTATATTTATATATATATTTATATATATATATATATATATATATATATATATATATATATATATATATATATATATATATATATATATATATATATATATATATATATATATATATTATTTTATTTTATTTTTTTTTTTTTTTTTTTTCCATTTTATTTTGGAGAAATAGACAGTTACTATGTTTTGTTTTATTTTGGAGAAATGGACAGTTACTGTGCCTGTTCTTTGTTGTCCATTTTATTTTATTTTATTTTATTTTATTTTATTTTATTTTATTTTATTTTATTTTATTTAAAAAATGGACAGTTGCTGTGCTTGATATATATCCAAGTGAATCGATATATGTATATATATATTTCTTTTTTTAATGTATATTTATATTTCATTTCATTTTATTTTATTTTATTTTATTATTAATTTATTTTGAAAAATAGACAGTTACTGTGCCTTATTTATACTGTGCCTTTATATGTATCCAACTGAATCAATTTTTTTAAATGTAATTTTTATCTTTTTATTTTATTTATTTATTATTTATTTTATTAAAAATATTTTATTTGAAAATAAGTTGTTGTTGTTATTATTATTATTATTATTATTATTATTATTATTATTATTATTATTATTATTATTATTATTTAGGTTACCGTGCCTGATGTATATCCAAGTAAATAGTTTTTTTGTTTGTTTGTTTTATTATTTGTTATTTTATTTAAAAATTAGTTTCTGTGCCTGATACATATTAAGTGAATCAATATTGAATTGAACCTGAAAATAAATCAAGAGCTTGTAAATTGAAATCGAATCATGAAACCTGTCAATACCGAGCCCTATCATTTACTCATGTTGTTCAGAACTCATATGACTTTTAAAAGATTTTTGAACAATGTTCACATTTCATATACAGTAACACCATATAGTGAACACAGGCTGTCAAGCTGAACAAAGACAGTTCTGTCATTAATTACTCACAAATTAAGATATTTCTGATAAAATCCAAGAGCTTTCTGACTCTGCATAGACTGCAACGCAACTGACACATTCAAGGCCCAGAAAGGTAGTAAGAACGTGGTTAAAATAGTCCATGTGACATGAGTGGTTCAGCCGACTATTTTAACCATGTCCCTACTACCTTTCTGAGCCTTGAACGTGTGGATTTCATCAAAAATCTCTTAATTTGTGTTCTGAAGAACAACAAAGGTCTTACAGGCTTAGAACGACCTGAGCGTGAGTATTTAATAAAAATTTTCATTTTTGGGTGAACTATCCCTTTAAAGCAATATATACTATATTGATGTTTACCCTGAAAAGTGTTATACAAATAGACTTTTAGAGTTTGAGTGATAAACAGGCTGAAATTTATATAAACATTCTTCGAAACATCTCATTTTGTGCTACAGGCAAGATGTTAAATGAGTTCAGAACAACATGAGGATGACTAAGCGATGACATTTTTCTTTTTTTGGTTCAATATCCCTTTTCTTTCTTTTCCTGTTTTCATTTCTCCTTTCTTTTGCTGAGAGCTTCAAAAGAGAATGGCCTCTCCAGGTTGTGAGTGTTTTGCCAGTGTTTGATTTCACTGCCCTGGGCTTTATTTTCTATTGCCAGTGACTGTATTATTGCTATTTTTATGAGAGAGCAAGATTTGGTCATTGAGACTTGGTGGTCGTGGCATTGATGAAACCACAGCGTACTCTGAGTCACGCTGGGACGACGGCTGTGTTTGTGTGTGACGTTCTGGATTTGTCTCGCTGGGCTGTTTAGGTTTTCATAAAGACTCCGGCACATCCCCAGAACTGCTGTCTCCAAACTCGCACACACATTGTCTGCCACAGTCTGTCCTGCTGAGAAATGCCTTTCATTTCCGAGATTAATCATTACCATGGTCCTCCGTCTCTCCGGAGGGCCAGCGATATTAATAAATGCCTTAGCGAATCATTCTTTTTCTGTTCTGCACTCCCTGTTTACTCTCATTTCCTCTTTCTTTCCCTCTTCTGTGTTTCTGCTTCTGTGTATGTTGGAGGAAAACCGAGATAGAGAGCGTATAAAAAGAAATAAATCAGCATTGTTAACCGAAGTCTGTCTCATGACTGACTAGTTCTCGTCTCCCTCCCTCTGTTAATGATGTTTTTCTCCCAGTGTGTTGTTTTGTGGTAATGAGTACTTGGCTTGAGTTTAAAGGCTTGAGAATGGTTACCATCACTCCTCTTATGACCCACTACAGTTTCGTTTTTACTTCATTTCACTTTTCTCTCGCTCTGAGTAACTGCGGCATTCTTGGTTTGTTTATTGTAACCTGAAGGAGAGCCGTTCTGTGAAAATCATGCCCTTTACAGTGTGGAAAAGTGTTTGTTAAAGCACTTTTTCTGTATAGTTTTAAACATCTAGCAGACATCTGCAGTACTTGTTCTGGTGTGAATGGGAAAAAAAAAAAAAAAACTATTTATTTATTTAGAATGTGTGTTTATAAATAATTGTTTTTAATTAACATATTTAACTTTACAAAACACTATAGATTCTATATCTGTCACTATATACACTGCCGTTAAAAAGTTTTGGGATCGGTATGGTTTTTAAAGAAGTTTCTTGCTTATCAAGGTTGCGTTTATTTGATCAAAAATAAAGAAAAGAAAAAACTGTAATTTAGTGAAATAGTATTGCAAATTAAAATAACAGTTTCCTGATTTAATAGATTTTAAAATGTAATTTATTCTTGTGATGCAAAGCTGAATTTTCAGCATCATTACTCCAGTCTTTAGACACATGATCCTTCAGAAATCATTCTAATATGCTGATTTATAATTAATGTTGGAAACAGTTGCGCTGCTTAATATTTTTTGGAACCTGTGATACTTTTTTTCAGGATTCTTTGATTAAAAAGAACAGTGTTTATTCAAAAAAGAATTTTAATATTAATACTTTATTCAGCAAGGATTTGTTAAATGGGCAAAAAGTGATAGTAAAGACTTATATTGTTAGAAAATATTTCTATTTTGAATGAATGCTGTTCTTTTTAACTTTTTATTCATCAGATAATTGAAGAAGAAGAATCAAAAAAACACAACAGTTTTAACAGAGTAGTTGCTGATGAAAATTCAGCACTGCGTCAAAGAAATAAATGATATTTTAAAGTATATAAAAATAGGAAACCAGTATTAGAAATTGCAATAATATTTCACAATATTACTGTTTTTTCTGTATTTTTGTTTTAAATAAATACAGCTTTGATGAGCACGAGAGACTCTGTTAAAAGGCATTAAAAATCTTGCTTTGATTTTTGATTGATTTTTTTTTTTTTTTTTTTTTTTCCTTCCTTTTTTTTCTTTTTTTTTTATTGGACTGATCCCAAACTTTTGAACGGCAGTGTCAGGGCTCTACACTTACGTTTCTTTTTAGGAGCACAGTCAGAATTTTATCAAAAATTTTATCAAAAATCTGATAAAAAAAATTAGCCTATTACGAGGTGATTTTTGACTCCTTAAAGTGATATACATGGGAATTGTGTTTTTACCTTTGCAATGAAATTTTTCTAACTTTATTAAAAGTATGCCATCTTTTATGCCAATTTATATATATATTTATGTGATATCCATTACATATATATATATATATATATATATATATATATATATATATATATATATATATATATATATATATATATATATATATATATATATATATATATATGCCAATTTATATATATATAAATATAAATATATAAAGCTTTTTAAAATTTCTAATTAAAACAAGAACAAACAGAATAAGAATAAGTTACCAAGTTACCGGCAAGTCATTGATTAAATTACTGAATCATTCATTCATTTGATTCGTTCGAACAGCTTCATTCAGGAATAAAGCAAGTGTCTTTATGAATAGGAAATTGAATCATTAACTCACCAGATTCGTTTAAAAACGCACGTTCATTTATAAACAAAACACAGCTGTGTTTGAATGGAGATGCTCAGTGGCTCAGTTGTGACTTGTTTCAGACTTGTTTAACTTAATATGAACTACTTGTTTCTTTAACTGTTGAATTAAATCAATATCATTTACAAACTCCCTTAAAAATCATTAAAAGTTGTCATTCATCTTAGTTCATCGCGATCTCACAAATGTCCATTATAATCAACAAAGCTCTCTACAATGCACAGTCAATCTCTTATTTACACTCTCTCTACACTTTTTATTTTCGAAAGGATTTGTGAGATATGTCTGTGATACATTACTCAACATAGCAAAAATACATAGAAACCTTTGAAGCTCCCCTCAGCGTAACTCAAATATGCTGATCAGGTCACTTGCACATGGTGCTCCTAAATATTTTTTCATAGTAGCACGCAGTAGTTTTCAGTCGCAAATGCAACTGAAATGGTTGCACTGTAGAGCCCTGAATGTAAATTGCAGTAAATGAACAAAAGTGACTGTAAATATATTTATAATGCTACCAAAAATATTTCAAAAATTTGAAATAATAAATTGTCACCATTTCTACAAAATATTAAGCAGCGCAACTGTTTTCAAAATAGATAACTATAAGTGCTTCTTGAGCAGCAAAGCAGCATATTAGAATGATTTCTGAAGGATCATGTGACACTGAAGCCAGGAGTAATGATGCTGAAAATTCAGCTTTGCATCACAGGAGTAAATTACACTTTTAAATGTGTCCAAATGCAAAACAGTTATTTTAAATTGTAGTAATTGTTCACAACATTGCAGATTTTTGTTGTATTTCTTATCAAAATAATAGCGGTCTTAGAGTGCCCAAGACAAATTTATGTTTATATGCAATAATTTTAATGGAAGGACTTGGGAAAATGTTTAAGTGAGTCTACAGATGTTTGTTAATGTGTCTGAGTGAAGCAAGAAACATGAACAAAAGCATGTGGAAGTGATCTGTGTTTATGATAAATGACTCTTTAAATAGCCTGCTGCTTGTTTCTTGTGTTGACGTTGTGTTGGTGATGTCTGTGTCAGGGCTCTGGTGATGAGGTATTTTCCACATTAGATTAGATATTTCAGTTCTCATCACTACAAACGTTTGTCAGCATCTCCACCCTGGTTTTAAACATGCCTTCCCATCGTCCCCGTCTTATAATAACAGTCAGAGTCTGTGTGAACATGTCAACAATTAACATCATCGAAACAGGTGCTGAGCAATGTCCGTGCCCTAAAGTGACATGCAAGTATACACACATACTGAATCCCCTCTCGCGCTTGGCTAAATTAGAGTGCGGGGCACGCTAGCTGCTTTAGGTCAATCTGAGCGTGTTTAGAGCAGCGTACGAGAGCTCTTTTGATGCTCGGGTGTCACGGTAACTGGGCTTGTCTCTTGGGGAATGCGGCATGGCCCCGCCTCTCTGGTCCACTCCTTGTTGAATCATGTGCAGGGCTGGGGGAGAGGTGCATTGTGGGAGTTTGAATGGGTCCTTGGAATTTCTTGGATAGAGAAGTGGGCTTTATTTTAGCTTTAGAAGAATATTGTCTACGTAATAATTCAATAAGGAAAAAAGGAGGCTCTAAAGCTCTTGTAGCTCCCAGGATGCTTTTCAGCACTGATGTCATAGTGAAGCTGGATCAATATTTAGTAGCGAAAGTTCAAAGAGAGATCATCTTTCACTAATATACGCCACTTAAAATAGTTCTTTCATTGCATTATACACTTTGATTTGTCACCTTGATATTTTAGAATTGATGTCACTTGTAATGGAGTATGTTTTTTTTTTTTCTGCTCTAGAGTTGCAGGTGAAAAAACTGCGTGAGGAAACCCTGAAGATTCTTGTGGCATCAGAACTTTTGGCCCCTTGGGGGCCCGATGACATGAACCTCTCAGTCCCTGGAGCTACACAGTACCTGCAAAGTTTGGCTCACCTAGCCATCAGCGTCTGTGTGGAATCACCTCAGCTGTGGGATTGTCCAGAGTCTGACGGGTTTCGGAGAGACCTTCTTGAGCGACTGCTGCGGTGTCCGCATTATGAGGTTCGGCTGTTTGCCTTGGAACAGTTCCTAAGGAGACTTCAGAAGACAGAGGAAGAGTGTCAACGACGTGGTCAGGGACCCTTGCCCTTTGACCTCAGTGTGTCCAGCCTAACCTCTCTGGCCCTTCATGAGACTTATCCTGCGTGTCAAGCCAAGGTGAGGAAGCAACGCTTTTGCTTTAGCGTAATGTACTCAACTTTATGAAGCACTGCGAAAACTAGAAAAAATACAACGCACAAAAACAGCTTGCAAAAGCTTCAACTTTAAACACTCTACAAAAACACCAAACACTTCACCAAATAAATTTGCATTACAACTTCAAACACTCTACTAAGCCTTACAATAAACAGTACAAAAACTTCAGCTTTACAGATTGAATATATTTACAAAACATCAAATATTCTGAAAAACTCTGAAAAACAACACAACTATTTAACATAACTTACAAAAATTGCATAGTAATGTTTTACAAAAGAATACAGGCACTCTACAAAAACCTTATAACAAACATTACAAAAAAAAAAAACAACTATTTAACAAAGCTTTCAAAAATTGCAACTTTATAAAACTTTACAAAAATTTGTTATAGCTTCAAACATTCTACTAAGCTTTACAGGACATGATACAAAAACATAACTATATAGTAACTCTGAAAAGTTTACACAACCTCACAAAATATAATGCAAAACTTTAAGAAACTTTAAAAAACAGTCTACAACCCCCAAACTTTACAGCAGACACTAAAAATGAACTTTAAAAATTGTGACTTTACAAACTTTAAACCTTTACAAAACTTTAACAAAACTTCATTTGCATCACACCTTCAGACAAAGACTTTACAAAATGCAATACAAAAACTTTAGAAAACTTGATGACTTCATAAAATGCAGTGTAAAACTTTACAAAACGCCAAATGCTCTAAAAAAAATACCACAATGATTTGCATTACAACTTCTAGAAAACACTAGAAACACTAGAAAAAAGAAAAATATGGAAAAATTACAAACAAAATAGTGACTTTGCAAACCTTAAAACTCAAAACCTTGACAAATCTTGATTTGCATTACAACTTCAGAAACCCTATCAAGACTTTTCAAAACACAATACAAAAACTTCAGAAAACTCCACAAAATGCAGTGCAAAACTTTACAAAATGACAAAACACTATAAAAATATCAGTGATTTACATTACAACTTCAAGCTTAGCAAAACAGAATAACAAAAACTTTACAAATCACTTGGAAAAATTCACAAAATGCAGTGTAAAACTTTACAAACTGTCAAACACTCTGAAAAACTCTCTACAAACTCTAAACTTTACTACAAACACTAGAAAAAAGAAAAATATGAAAAATGACAAAATAGTGACTATGCAAACCTTAAAACTCTACAAAACCTTAACAAAACTTGATTTGCATCACAACTTCAAACTGTCAAACACTCTGACAAACTCTCTACATACCCTCCAAACTTTACAACAAACACTGCAAAAAAAAAAAAGAAAAAAGACAAATATGAAAAATGACACACAAAATAGTGACTTTACAAACCTTTAAACCCTACAAAACTTGATTTGCATCACAACTTCAGACCTTCTACTGAGACTTTACAAAACACAATACAAAAACTTCACTTAATTTGGCAACTTTACAAAATGTCAACACTCTGAAAACTCTGAAAAACCACCCAAACTTTACAACAAACACTACAAGTAATCTAGTGTCTTTACAAACCTTGAAACTTTTCAAAAAATGAACAAAACTTAATTTGCATCACAACTTTAGTCTTTCTATTAAGATTTTACAAAATGCAATACAAAAACTATAGAAAACTGGACAGCTTCACAAAATGCAGTGCAAAACTTTACAAAATATCAAACACCACAAAAACATCACAAAATGATTTGCATTACAACTTCAAGCTTAACAAAACACAATACAAACTTTACAAATCATTCGGAAAACTTCACAAAATGCAGTGCAAAACTTTACAGAGTCAAGCACTACAGAACTACAGAAAAAAAAAACAGGAAAAACTTTACAAAAAAAGTCATGAAATTACTTTGGACTGTGAGAGTACCAGAAAAACAGTTTTTGCAGGTCTCACGATTTTTGCGAATGAAACTTAATGCAGGGTAGCAGTCGAAATCCTTGGATTTCACCAGGTTGAAATTCACCATAACACTGATCACAGATCCAGTCCTGAGATTAGTGAATTCAGCCGTCCAAATGACACATGCCTTCATATGGGATTGTCTCTGATTAGCCGAATAAACATCTACACTGTAAAAACCTGCTGGACAAGAGCTACTCACAGCTGTGTCTCTGAATGAAACCGGCTGAATGTCATTTAATTTCCATTCACAGACTCAATACACACACACGCAGTTTCAAGTCAGAGCTTAAGCCCTGCGAAGCGAAATGGCAGGCGATTTCCTGTTTAGAAAAAGGGGTCACGTTTCAATTCCTCATAAACACTCAACCAACCATCAATTACCCTCCTGTTTTGCCGTTTCTGTCATTAAGCCACGTTCGAACTGACGGGAATCGGCTTTTCTGGGAGGACGTGTGTGTTTGTGTCTGGAGATGCGTGTTTTTCTACGTGTCTGTTGCAGTGATTTTGGCTGGGTGTGTGCGTGTGTTCTTAAAAGCTGTTTTATTGGCCAACTGTTAATGTTTAAAGTGCTGCTGTTAAGCTCTAGACTCTCGATATGGCCTGGTTTCCATGGTAAGTCTACTGTTCCACCAAAGCATTCTGGGAAGTGATGAGGAAAGTTAGGTTAATTTCCTCTGTGGCCTCAAATGGCAACGCTAATAAGAAAATATGCATCGAACTGCAGCTGCACTAAAGCCTAGTGCCTTAACCATTTTGAAAATATTCATTTTAGTCTTAAGACTAAATCCACATCGGTTTCGTCATGTACTTTTATATAATATAATGTACAATATAAAAGCCTGGAGTATAATCAAGTACAGAGGCCGTGGAAAGCCATTAAAAAGATCTGTAAAATGCCCTTATTTAAGGCATTTGTGCATTTAGAGAAATAATAATCAACCATATAAGTCTAAATAATGTCAACAGACCACTGTAAGGTACCTGGCCTGTCACGGGAAAGGAAAGGAAAGACGGTGGGGGTCTGAGGAAAAGAAAAACAAGTCTTCCGTTAACTCCCTCGCTCTGCTGAGGGGAAACCCGAGGGCCAGAGCTGAACCAGATGTGTTTTATGTGCAGGGGGATGGAGGGATAGATGGATGGATGGGGAGGGAGGAATGTTACTGACAGACGGGAGGGTGGAATAAGGGAATGTTCATATGGATGAAAGGAATATGGGTTGAGAGGTGTGGCTGGCAAATGAAAGCATTGAAAATATTCACAAAACATCCTGGACAGACTTCAGCACATTTTCTGTCTCATGCTCTTTGTGTGTGATTAGTCAGGGTAGATGCCGTGTTTATTTTGACCTGAATGAAAAGGAGACTTTATAGGATAGATGTATAGTCTGTTCAGTGGGTTGTACCTTTGGAAACCCTTTGATTCTTCAGACGATGAAACACTTTATAAAAATACGGCATCTAGCCTGAATCAATTCTCTGTTTCTTTTGGTGTCCCTCAGGTTTTGCAGGTTCTCGCTGTTCTTCCACTTTCTTCTCTGCTGCCCTGGAGAGATGGGATGATGTCTTTGAGCTGTCTGGAGGTTCTACAGCATCTTCTCACATTGCTGGAAACCTCTGCGCACAGGTGAATCATACAGATCATGTGTTTTTCCACTGTCTGTTGAATTATTGGAGAAAATGAGTTTTGTGAAACAAAAACAAAAGTTTGTGATTCTTACACATTTTGTTCATCATGATTATCTTCACAAATGAACTCAACTTTGAGCATAAATAGAACTGGCGAAAATAAAAAGCTATAAACCGTGAACAAACTAAACCACTGTTGCATGAGTTCAATGTCATCATCAGTTTTTCGAAAATTGAGATTTATTCATCATATGAAAGCTGAATAAATAGGCTTTCTATTGATTGTATAGTTTGTGAGGTTAGGACAATATTTGGCCAAGATACAACTATTTGAATATCTGGAATCTGAGGGTGCAAAAAATCAAGATATTGAGAAAATCGCTTATGAAGTTGTCCAAATGAATTCTTAGCAGTACCTTTTGACATATTTACTGTAAGAAATTTGCAAAATATCTTCATGTAACATGATCTTTACTTAATATCCTAAAGATTTTTGGCATAAAAGAAGATTCAATAGTTTTCACCCATACAATATATTTTTGGCTATTGCTACGAATATACCTGTGCAACTTATGACTGTTTTTGTGGTCCAGGGTCACATATGACTTTCTTATATCAGACTTATGCAATCTGAGCAAAATAAAGTGCATCCATCCATCATAAAAAGTGCTGCACAGTTAATGAAGGCCTTCTGAAGCAAATTGATGCATTTGTATAAGAACCTTATTTCAGGCATTTCACTAAAAACCCACTGGAAAAAAAACAAACAAAAAAAACATTGATTTTGGGACAGCGAAAACCACAAGTGGATGAATCATAAGATGGAAATCTAACAAGCCCAAATCTCAAAAAATACCATATTATATCTATTAGATGTATAGCTCATTTGCTGTTATTAAATGGTATTTTATTAAACAGATAGTTCTGGTCCTTGATTCTGATTGGTTGAGCCACGTTCAAAGCTGTTGTAGATGACTCTACGTCTGTGTTTTGATCGACAACCACTTTGTTGCAACCACAACTGATTCTGAGGAACTACATTGTTTGGTGGAAAAATAATGTTTTTATTAATGTCGTTACACTTTATTTGCTCTGTTTTATTTTGTGAAACCTTCCTATGTATATGGAATAACATTTTTATAAAAGCAATAAGCCCCGTGAAGCTGTGATTTGCAGTGAATTTATAACATCTAAAGGTGTTTTATGAACTCCGCTTCACATTGTGCCTAACAACGCTCTTTAGCTGTTATAAATTCACTGTAAACCACGGCTTCTTGGGGTTTATTGCTTTATTATAAAACGGATAGTTCTGGTCCTCGATTCTGATTGGTTAAACACGTTCGAAGCTGTTGTAAATTACTCTACAAACATACACCCTTGTTTACGTCTGTGTGTTGCTCGGCAGCCACTTTGTTGCAACCACAACCGTTTCTGAGGAACTACATTGTTTGATGGAAGAATAATGTTTTTGTTAATATCTTTGCACTTTATTTGCTCTCTTTTATTTTGTGAAACCTTGCTACGTATATGGAATAACCATTTTATAAAAGCAATAAGCTCCATGAAGCCATGGTTTACAGTGAATTTGTAACACCTAAGGGGGTTTTAGGCACTCCACTTCGTGACATGCCTCACAACGTTCCTTAGCTGTTATAAATTCACTGTAAACCACAGCATCTTGGGGCTTATTGCTTTAATTTAGCCTATATATCAAAAGTAGTTTAGATATATGAAGCATAACTTAAAGGAATAGTTCACCCAAAAATTCTGTTATTAATTACCCTCATGTCGTTCCAAACCCGTAAGACCTTCATTCAACTTGAGAACACAAATTAAGACATTTTTGATGAAATCTGAGAGCTTTCTGACCCTGCATAGACAGCAACACAACTGACGTTCAACACCCAGAAAGGTAGTAAGAACATTGTTAAAATAGTCCATGTGTCATTAGTGGTTCAACTGTAATTTTATGAAGATACGAGAATATTTTTGTGTGCAAAGAAAACACAGATAATGACTTTATTCAACAATTTCTTCTTTTCATTTTCTGTCTTTGACGTGGGTTCACAAAAGTACCACACATGCATGTGTTGCTGTTGATGCAGGAGTCATCGTTCTGACTTAGAACCTGGCGATTGTTAAAAAAAAAAAAATATATGTATATATATATATATAATTTTTTTTTTTTTTTTTTTTTTTTTAGTTTTCTCATAGCTTCATAAAATTACGGTTGAACCACTAATGGACTACTTTAACGACATGGACTATTTAATGATGTCCTTACTACCTTCCTGGTATTCATTTTTGGGTTAACCATCCCTTTAAATAGAAGTCACTTGCACGCCTCCATGCAAAATTCCCAAAAGTGTGGATTCCCATGGAAACGGATTTCATGAGAATTCGCTAGTCATGATAGACGTTATTTTTCCAGTGGCATCCAGTTGTGCACACCAGATTTAAAAGGTTAATACTGCATACTAGCTTGCACCAGCACCCTAAAAACATAGCATGTTCTCAGCAGCTGTGGACTCCAACAAGCCTCCTCATTGTTGAAGCAGTGGTTTGGGGTGGTGGATATCCCTCTGGGGAGGCGAGAGGTACTCTGTTGAGCGGCTAGCGCTGTTAGCGGGAAGCGTAATGGCTTCAGATGTGGGCTCCGACTACAAAAGAAACCACACATACCTGTGGTCGCCAGCCGGCCCGTGTACATCAATCACCCTTTCATACCTACGGCAGAGCGGGAGGGAGATTGATTTACACATTAAAGGGTCACAGCTACCTGTGCTTTCAATTGAGAGAGTGTTCGTATACCTTTACATAGGGTTATTCCCTATAATTTGTGGGTATGTACATGCTAGGAGGTTGTGTGCATGTCTTAATATGTGTTTATGTGGCAGCAGGTGCAGTTGGACTGTTGTTTTTGGCTCCTAGGTGCCTGTAGGGGCCTCAGAATAACAGACACCTTCACATCCCAGCGCGCGGAGAACACAGGCCGTCGGTATTACATTACAAAGACTCCCGCTCCCTGCGACGCTCATACGCTTTCAATCTCTCCCCTTCAGTTCAGCATTGTGAAACGCTTCACGGCGTATTGTTATTTGTACAGTGTGACATGATACGTGTCTTTTGTAGCAGTCGCCCTGTGATTAAGCAAGATCATAATACTTGCCGTGTGTATGTCTGTGCGATTGTGTAACGCAGTGTTGTGTAATGGCACATTTGCTGAGTGTATTTTGGTAGCCGTGTTCTGTTGGACAACACATGCTGGATTACACCTGTTCTGAGATCAAGTTAGTAAAACAGCCCCTCTGGTCTCGGCCCGGGGGTCATTTTCAAGTGTGTGTCAGTGTGTCATCAGTTTATGATCAGACAGCGTTTATGATCAGGGTCCAGATGGTTGTGGAAAAATCTGAAAAGTCTAAAATTTCCAGGACTGGAAAGGATACCAATACTACTACTGCTACTGCTACTACTAATAATAATATTAATCTTTCTATAGTAAATATGTTAAATAAAATAATTAAAATAAAATAATGCTCTAAAATAATTAGTTGGCTACATATGACTTGAGTTCTTGTGTATAATGGAAAAAAATAGAAGAAAAGTTTCCCTCAAAAATTGCTAGTAAATTTCACATACAAAGAAATGGCAAGTAACACATTGAATTAATTGTGAAATTTTGAAGTAAATGGACAGAAATAGTATTTGTAAACATACTCAATTATTCTTGTAATGATTTTTACAGTGCAGAGAGAAGTAATAATTAAAATAATTGTTTAACCATATGAAGGTACAATATGCAACAATATATAACAATAGGTATCTCTGTCGAAAAGTGTGGGAACCGTATCATGCCAGATTAGATTTTATTTCATCTTTGTTTGTTTGGTCGTTCATTCACTCATTTATTTGTTCATTCATTCATGCTTTCATTCATTTGTTTATTCGTTCATTCGTTTTAATTTCTTTGTTCATTCATTCATTATTTAAATGTTTCGTTCGTTCATTCATTTTATTTGTTTGTTCATTCATTCATTCACTTATTCACTCGTTTGTACGTTCATCCATTCATTTGTTCATCATGCATTTGTTTGTTTGTTCTTTCATTTATTTATTCACTCATCCGTTCATTCGTTCATTCAATTTCTTTGTTCTTTTGTTCATTTTATTTGTTTGTTCATTCACTCATTTGTTCGGTCATTCATTCCTTCATTTGTTTGAACGAAAGGATTGAATGAACGAGTGAGTGAGTGACTGAGTGAACGAACAAACAAATGTTCATTAATTCATTCATTTAGTTGCTTGTTCGTTCATTTATTCCCATGTTCACCCATTCGTTTGTTTGTTCATTCATTTGTTTATTCATTCATTCATTCACTGATCCACTTGTTCATTTGTTCATGCATTTGTTTGTTCACTCAGTCATTCAATTAGTTTGTTCATTTAGTCATTTATGAATGTGTTTGTTCATACTTTTGTTCATCCACTCATTCATTTGTTCATTTATTCATTAATTTATTCATTCATTAATTTGCTTGTTTGTTCATTTATTTGATCATTTGTTTTGTTTTTGTTCTTTCGTTCATTAGCTTGTTTGTTTCATTCATTCATTCACTCACTCTTTTAGGCTTTCATTCCTTTCTTTTCTTGTTCAAACAAATACACAAACAAATGAAGGAATGAACAAACAAATGAAGAAGTGAAGAGCGAACAAAAAAAATGAACATTCATTCATTCACTCGTTCATTCGTTCCTTCATTCAGTCGTTCATTCATTCACTCATTTGTCCGTTCTGTCATTCATTTCTTAATTTGTTTGTCAGAATGAATAAACAATCAAAGGAATGATCAAACGAAGGAGTGAATGAATGAACAAACAACTTAACATGCATATATTAATTTCTTTGTGGATTGAATAAACGAGTGAGTGAGTGAACGAACAAACAAATGTTCATTAATTCACTCAATTGTTCGCTCATTCGTTCATTCATTCCATTGTTCATCCATTCATTTGTTTGTTCATTCATTTTTGTTCATTCACTCATTCGTTCAGTCGTTCATTCCTTTATTTGTTCAAACAAATTAACAAACAAATGAAGGAATGAACGATGAATGAATAAGTGAAGAACGAACAAAAAAAACTGAACATTCATTTATTCACTCGTTCATTCGTTCTTTCATTTGTCTGTTCTTCATTTGTTTGTCAGAACGAACAAACAATCAAAGGAATGATCAAATGAATGAGTGAATGAATGAACAAACAAACTAATTAACGTTCATTCATTTCTTCGTTCGTTGATTCGTTTTGTCCACCAAAATGTTCCTGGAAGACTTTCCTTTCAAAAAGTTTGTTTTAGTGATTAGAATTTAGAATTAGAAAATGTGCAGTTAGGTGGTCATTTTGCCTTCTATTCAATTACTGTGGAAGAATCAGTTCAGTGTGGAAAACAAGCCTTGAGCCATTAACAACAACATTGACACATTAATATTTTCTCGATTTTTGTTGCATCAACCTACCCTACCGGTTGTTGTTAGTAAACTAACATATGCAGATGTTCTTGTGTGTGTTTCAGTGTGGAGCTCTACTGTGCTGCTCTCTCCCTAACATCTCAGCTGGTGCTGCACCTGGCCAAATCAACGCCGCAGGTAAGCAAGAAGTAAAGAAACAGGAGACTGAGGAAAGGAAAGAGTGAAGCATTGTGTTGGAAGTTTCCAGACAGACTTAAGCAAGTTAAACTGGACAGTCTATCGCTCTCTATCTAGACCGGAGCAGATTACAGATACTTAACCTTATAATGGCTTAACATTCCACCACAGCTCACTACAAATGAGGAAATCCCAGGAAAAAAAGAGCATATGTGCATTAGCTTAACCACAGGCTCCGGAAAGATTGACCTGTTTGATTTCACGCAAGTTTTTAAGAGATGTTAACGTTGTTTGTAGGTCACTGAAATGTTTGTGAATGGTCGTTAGGCGATTAGCTGCTAGGTGTGACGAGGGGAAGGGGTGACTGAGCATTATGGCGTCCAGGAACTTTTTCAAAAATTTGTGGTTAGTATTTATTTATTTTTTTTTTTATTATTCTTTAAGATTCTTCAATTTTACCAAAGGTAAGATGCACTGTTGCAAAAACAAAACTTATTTTCTTCCAGTTTTAAATAAACACTGTTCTTCTACTGAATTTTCTATTTATCAAGAAATCCTAAAAAAAATTATAACATTTTCTACAAAACTATTAAGCAGCACAACTATTTTCAGCATTGATGATGGTAATCAAAAATTTTTTTTTGAGCAGCAAATCAGCATATTAGCATGATTTCTGAAGGATCATATGACATTGAAGACTGGAGTAATGATGCTGGAAATTAATAAATAAAAAAATTATTAATAAAAAAATATATACATATATACATACATACATACAATAATAATATAATAGTATAATAGTAATATTTCACAACATTAATGCATGTTTTCAATGAATTTTTGCCTTTAAGCTGTATTGTATTATCAAATCATGATCAAAAACATGATAACAATATATTTTTAATTTCATTATAAAGTTATTTTGCTGAAAATTCAACAAAATATGGTTTATATTGCAAATGTGGTAATATTTGGATAATACTGTGAACTAAATAAAAAGAGGAAGTGTCTTTCATTTATGTTTTCTACTATCAATTTGGATGGATGCAAACCAAAAATTTGCATTACATAAACAACAAATAAATGTATTCATAAGTGAATGACTAGTTTGGCATCAGTGCAAAAAAAAAAAGACTTAAAACAGTAAAACTAATGTTAAAAAAGTGGATTGTGCCAGTTATGATCAGATGAAACATTTTCTGAATCACAAGTTGTTCAATAATAATATAAACAATAATTACACACCTTAAAGTATCTAATAGTAATATAATATAATCATGCAGTACTATGGTGTGTACCAGTTTTCCAAGGCATTACTATCTTATACATCACTGTACCATGGTATCACCACAGTACTTTTTTTTTTCCTAAGTGATTGATGTTCGTTCAGTGATGTGTTTGTGTCTTACAGCAGGATGTCAGTGAGGCTGCAGTGGTCTGTCTGAGCAGATGGGGGGGCGCTGGTCGTGCAGGGCTGCGGTGAGGAGCAGCCTGCAGAAGTCAAACTCATGTCAGCAGAGGTGCTGGTGAAGGCCGTCCCCACCTTACTGACGGCGCCAGCCCTGCCTCTGGGTGAGTGGACATCTGTGGACAAGAACAAATATGTAGGAATATGAACTGAAGCTTACACTGTGTGTATGTGTGTGTGTGTTTCCAGGTATCACACCCACTGTAGCACTATGGAAGAGCCTGTTTACCTTATTACAGGATGAAGATCAGGACGTCAGGGATGGAGCAGCTGACTTCACCTGCTATATACCAGCCCATTTACACAACACAGGTACACAAACACACATACACATAAAAAGTACATTCTGGGAACACAAAGAACATTCTGGGTTCAGTGCAGGTGAAGCTCTATTGACAACGTGCTGTAACGTTGAATATCACAGGTTTCCCAATCTTTTTTTTTTGTCAGCCAAACCCTTTCGACCTAAAATATTTACTTGAAGTAAATAGTATATTTGTGACCCTATACTATAAAACTAGTCATAAGTAGCACAGGTATATTTGTAGCAATAGCCAACAATAGCCAACGATTTTTCTTTTATGGCAAAAATCATTAGGATATTAGGTGAAGGACATGTTCCATGAAGACATTTTGTAAATTCTCTACCGTAAATATTTTGATTAGGAATATGCATTGCTAAGAACTTCATTTGGACAACTTTAAAGGCGATTCCAAATTTTCTAATAGTTGTATCTGCGCCAGATATTGTCCTGTCCTAACAAACCATACATCAAAAGCTTATTTATTCAGCTTACAGATGTGTAAATTTAAAAAAATTGACCCTTATGACTGGTTTTGTGGTCTGGGGTCACAATTTAAGTTTTTATTTCATTCATTTTCTCATTTTCGTTCAAATGCTGTTCTTTTTATTGTTTTATTCATCAAAGAATCCCAAAAAAAGTATCGCCGGTTCTAAAAATATTAAGCAGCACAACTGTTTCCAGCACTGATAATAAATCAGGATATTAAAATGATTTCTGAAGGATCATGTGACACTGAAGACTGGAGTAATGACTGAAATTCAATTTTGCATCACAGGAATAAATTCAATTTTAAAGTATATTAAAATAGAAAACCACCCTTTTAAATTGCAATAATATTTTGCAGTATTACTGTTTTTTTTTTTTTGTTTGTTTGTTTTTTTAACCAAATTAAAGCAGCCTTGATGAGCAGAAAATACTTCTTTAAAAAATCCTTAAAAACCTTACTGAACCCAGACTATATAAATAAATAAAAAGCTTTTTACTCTCCTTTTTCCAGTATTTTAAATATTTTAATTTTGGCGTTTTGTTTATTTATTTATTTAACATACATTTTATGTGTTAGCCTGAAACTAGTATGCTAGTATTCAATATTTCAGTGTCATGATTTGTGTCTGATTTAATTAATTATTAGCTTTTCATCAACTCATGAACCCCAGTTTAGGAAACTTACTACAGACACGTATTAAATATATGTATTATTATTATTATTTATTTCATTTTTGTTTTTCTAGTATTTTAAGTATTTAATTTTGGTGTTTTTTTTTTTTTTTTTTTTTTAACATGCGCTATGTGTTAGTCTGCAGACACTTTTTAATATATATATATATATATGTAATATATAATTTACTAATTATTATTATTATTATTTATATACTTTTATTTATGTATTTATTTTTTTTTTTTTTTTCTTATTTTTAATTTATTTATTTGAATATGTGTCCGTAGTCAGTTTTCCTAAACTGGGGTTCATGAGTATATATGCCATATGTATATGGTTACAGTAACACAACCCAAGTACATAGACACAGGCAATAAATATTAAAATATACACTGTTTTGGAAGTATAGCCACAAAAGTTATGTTAGCATACATAAAAACATACTCAGTATTTCTTGGCCATGTAAAGTCAAGAATACTAGAAAGACACTGTTTACATGAGCACAAGCTCAGTCATTTAGAGAATTGACGTCTGTAACACATACCAAAAGTTCCTCAAAGTACTTTTACCACTTAAAGGATGATTTAGACACCTTTTACAGCTCAAATGAAACACATTTTGCACATTCTGATAAATACAAGTAAGAAAATTCAAGCTGCATATTTTAAACACTTTCATTATGAATGCATTACTGTGCTATATTGATTTTTTTCTTTAACTGAGCTGTAACTTCTGTGCTTAACTTGTAATAAACCCAGAACATTGATTTAAGTCAATGCAGACATGGCCTTACACAGGACAGATACAACAACACTTGTTCAGGAGATCGGGTGAAGATGACTGGAAGGGGAGGTATTTTAAAGAGTGTTTCTGAGGGATGGGGGGAGGTCAGGTCAGTGTTGTTTACGACCTCGCCTGACTGAGCGACAGAGGAGAGGTGTGGAGGAGAGGCGGTGAACGGCAGCCCCGCGCCTTTGAAATGAAGGTGTGTGGGTCAGCGATGCAGAGAGGAGCAGCACCTCTGTCCCGTAAATCAGTCACATCAAAACCACATCATTACCACATTCTCTGACACGCTGATATCCTGCTTCACATGGGCAAGAAAAACAAGAGCAGGGTGGGGGGAAGAGTCTGAGAAAGCCTTGTCCCACAATTCCTCCTGCCTGCTCTTGTCGCCAACCCACAATATGTTACTTGTTTTGGGTAGCTGACATTAAATTTCAAGCAGTGGCAGCTGCAGCAGTTGATCTAAATGAGATGTAAAATTGTTATGCATGCAGTTTTTATGACCTCATATTACACGGCTCGCTGGAATACTGGATTCAGATTGGTCAGTCACTGCATTCTGAAAATGTTCTTGTGGAGTGATCGTTAAACTCTATCATTTTTACATTAAGTGGTAATCATTGTCTTAACTGTTGTCAGCCAGTCATTATCACAAAACATTGGGTTTTATTTCGTGTTGAGTGACCCTACACTGGCATATTTGTACCTTAAATAATGTATTTGTCACTCTGCAGTAGTGTGTAACTATAATTTCTATTATATTATATTATATATTATTACATTTAGGCCTGTTGATATAACATCTTACTTTGGTGCAGTACATTTTCAAAAAAGTAATGTGTTAAAATTATGAATGACTTAAAAATGTATTATATTATTTTTTATATTATATTATATTATATTATATTATATTATATTATATTATATTATATCATATTATATTATATTATATTATATTATATTATATTATATTATATTATATCATATCATATCATATCATATCATATCATATCATATCATATCATATTATATTATATTATATTATATCATATCATATTATATTATATTATATTATATTATTTAGGCCTGTTGATTTAACATCTTAATTTGGTGAGAAATTTTGGGTGAAAAATTTCCTCAATTAATCCATTAAAGTATTATATTATATTATATTATATTATATTATATTATATTATATTATATTATATTATATTATATTATAATATATTATATTATATTATATTATATTATATTATATTATATTATATTATGTTATATTATGTTATATTATGTTATATTTAGGCCTGTTGATTTAACATTTTACTTTGGTGCAATACATTTTCAAAAAAGTAATGTGTTAAATTTATTAATTATTTACAAATGTATTATATTATATTGTATTATATTATATCATATTATATCATATATTATATTATATTATATTATATTATATTATATTATATTATATTATATTATATTATATTATATTATATTATATTATATTATATTATATTATATTATATTATATTATATTATATTATATTATATTATTTAGGCCTGTTGATTTAACATCTTAATTTGATGCAATTAATTTTGGGGGGAAAATGTCCTCAATTAATGCATTAAAGTATTGTATTGTATTATATTATATTATATTATATAAGATGTTATGTTAAAGATATTGTATTAAAAATAATGTGTTAAATTTATTAATGCATTAATTTTATATTAGATTAGATTTAGATTCGATTTAGATTCGATTATATTTGGGCCTGTTGATTTAACATCTTAATTTGGTGCAATTAATTTTGGAAAACAAATAATGTGTTAAATTTATTAATGCATTAATTTTTGTAATATGTTATATATTAAAACACTATGTAAAACACCACTGTTCAAACATAAAAAGTGACAGTAAAGACATTGTATTCCAGACAAATCCAGAAAAAGAAATGTAGTTTCAACTAAAATATTAAGCTGCACAACTGTTTTCCACATTGATAAACAATAAGAAATGTTTTTTGAGCAGCAAATCAGCATATTAGAATGATCTAGCATATTCTATAAGGATCATGTGACATTGAAGACTGGAGTAATGATGCTAAAAATTCAGCTTTGCGTCACAGAAATAAATTACATTTTAAAATACATTCAAATAGAAAACTGTTACTTTAAATTGTAATAATATCTGTAATAATTACTGATTTTACTGTATTTTTGATCAAATAAATGCAGCCTTGGTGAGCATAAGAGACTACTCTCAAAAACATTTCATTAAAATCTTTCCAGCCACAAACATTTCAACAGAAATATAAACGTAAATTTTACCCTAAAATGTTGATAGTGACAAATAGTTTATACAATATGTTATTTTTCAACACTTTTCTAGATTTAGAAAGAATCTTGACGAAAGAAAATCTTGATGAAAGAAACATGAAGCAGTTCAGACAAATATGAAGTGACTCATAACATGATCTCCTACTGTAATCACATTTCTGTCTTTGTCCTTGGCCCGCTTTCTTTTCTCCGTCACAGTGCAGTCTTTGTGCAATACACGAAAGCGAATTCAATTAAACACTTTTATTCCTCCGCTATCTTAATACAAATTAGGTTGGAAATCAGAACCCCTGGCATCACTTGACAAGGCTTTTAGGAGGGTGAGAGGTACATCTGATAACAGCATTTAGACGGGATAGCACCGTATTCTCACGGGGGGGAACTCGGGAGTGTTCAAGCATTTCAAATGTAATTATTGTGCCCGAAATGCTCAGCGCTTTTCACTTGTGTTTGCCAGGTTTTCAGGACGGGTTTGCTTGCACCTCAGAGACGTAGCCTTGAACAAGCGTAAATATTTGGTGACGAGTAGTTGCTAAGGTGTTGCTTACTGGCAGAAGTTAAAAAAGCCTAATCTACCGCATTATTAAGGATCTTTTTATCCGTTTTGTTTCCTGTGGCAGGCAAAATCACATTCTGATTTCTTAGAAATAACCTCTAGCCAACAAAACGCATGATTTGATGTTCAAACGTTGTGGAACGTGTAGTTTAACTCTTAGGGTTAAAGGTCTGTTCAAATCCCTAAACCAAGAACCATTAATTATGTGGCCTTGATGTATTATTGTCGTTGTCATAATGTGAATCACCATAATAATGCTGCTGCTTGTTCCACTAGCAAATCGTTTCTTGCTATATTTAAAATATGAAGCATTATTACTGTTATTACATGTAAAATTACGAAGCTTTTTCCCCCATGTTTTATCCAAGTACAACATCAGTTCAACCCTTTTGAAAAACCTTAAACTTTTGTTGCTCGCATTACTCCGGTTGGTATTGTTCTTGGCGCGTCTGGTTTCACTTTGAGGGCGTTCTCACCAGTCAGCTAATGTCCAACTCCAGCGTTGTGCGTGTAATGTCTTTAGCAGTAGATGCCCTGAAGTCATTCATGTAATGGATTACAAGACTTGGTGTGAACTGATCCGTGGATCATCCATCCATTAAACCAGTAGTGTCCCAATGTAGCGCAAAGGTGCTCAATCATTAAAGCGGAGGCCTATGGCACTAATAGTTTGGGCATATTGGCCCTGTCATTCGTTTTAGCTTGAACAAACATGCTCTGAAGCTTAAATCCTGACTTCTCAATGAAGAAACTGATTTTTTTATTATAAAAAACAGAAACTTTCCACATACTTTGAGATTGTGTTTTCAATGAACAAATTTTGCACTAATTTCTGCACTAATCTGTAAGAAATCCTCATTAGATCAATGGAAATGAGCAACCTTTGGACTTTTTTTTTTAGTTTATTATTATTAAATTTCGCTTCAAATCAAAGTTTATAAAGTTGTGATTCAACTTTTTGGCCTTTATTGGGTTTTATAAATCCGTACGGAGAAAATTAATAGGACAGATACTTCCTAAACCAAGGCCTCTGAACAAGTGGCGGCCACTGTCTGTTGACACAGGAAGAATTCTAAGGATTCTGAGGTACCACATACGTTACAGAGTCTCTTTCCCATCAGTCTTAGGGTCATGTGACCGTGTGCCAGGCCTTTTAACCAGCAGACACCTGGGTGATACTGTAACACTCCTGTTAGACAGGTTAGGCTGATGTAAGGGACACTAAAGAACTCTAGCAGACGTCTTAGTTTTGGCATAAATGTGTCAGATGATATCCGTCTCCAGTGCTTCATCTGATTCTGCAGGCCTGCTGAATATCCAGGGCCAAAATCATGAAAGTAAATGGCACTGAAAATCAAATACAGTCAAACCAAAAAATTTTCAGACACTAGATATAATTTTTTTTTTAATTTTATTTAATTTTTTTTTTTTTTACCAGTTAGTTCATTTATGTGAGGATAGCAAAAAAAAAAAAAAACTGTGACAAATTATACCCAAAAATTCTTTATACAGTGGAATAACAGTAAAATTGATAAAATAAAAAAATAAAAAAAAAATAAAAAAAAATGGGACCAAAAATTTAGACAGTTTTGTTTTTTCTTTTATTTAGGGTTCATACTAGAATTGAATTTGAAAAGCCTTGAAAATAGTGCTTAAATTATTGCAACACAATGGATCTATGAAATAAGTGTTTAATTTTTTTTAATAAGCACATATTTTTTTCATGTGAAATTCACGCAAGTAAAAAGCATCATACTACTTTCACTTATTTCAGTTAATGTCATCAAACTAGCGAGCTAAACCAGTAGTAGTACTGACAATGTCATGTAAACATGGCTAAAGATGCAAAAAGAGGAACAGATGAACAAAATCAATTGAGTGAGTCATTTAAGCTGGAACTGCTCCAATTGATTTAAGCTCGTGACTTCTTTCCATTTCAAGCGGTTCACTAGCAAAAACCAGATCTAATTAAAAGAGCTATTCATTTTCGAATTTCAACATCGCTTGTAATGATTTTAAAAACCATTGTGTCGCAACACAATGAAGCGCTCCGATCGGATATCAAGAATTATTTTATTTAGATCAGGCCTTCAAATCTTGTATCGCTAATCATTTGATTTAGATTAGGACTTTGGAGCGAGTTTGCGAATCATTTGACTTGGATGAGAACTTTGCGTATCGTGAATCAATTTGATTTGGATCGGAACCTGAAGTTGCGTATCATAAAAATGTAGATTTTGAACAGGACTTTAGAGCAGGTTTGCGAATCATTTGACTTAGATTGGAACTTTGCGTATCACAAATCAATTAATTTGGATCGGAACCTCAAGTCATGTATCAGGAATCATTTGACTTTGATTGGAACTTCACGTATTGTGAAACATTTGATTCAGATCGGGACTTCGGAGCGCGCATCACAATTAATTTGATTTAGACTGGAACTTTGGAGTGGGTACACAAATATTTTGCTTTAGATTGGAACCTAGGAGCACAGATCGTGAATCATTTGATTCAGATCAGGCCTTCAAAATGTGTATCATAAATCATTTGGTTTAGATCAGGCCTTCTAATCATGTATCGTGAATCATTTGATTCAGATCAGGCCTTCTAATCGTGTATCGCGAATCATTTGGTTTAGATCAGGCCTTCTAATCGTGTATCGTGAATCATTTGATTCAGATCAGGCCTTCTAATCATGTATCGCGAATCATTTAATTCAGATCAGGACTTTGGAGTGGGTACACAAATATTTTGCTTTAGATTGGAACCTAGGAGCACAGATCGTGAATCATTTGATTCAGATCAGGCCTTGAAATCATGTACAGCGAATCATTTAATTCAGATCAGGACTTTGGAGTGGGTTTGCGAATCATTTGACTTAGATTGTAACTTCACGTATCGTGAAACATTTGATTCGGATCGGGACTTCGGAGCGTGCATCGCGAATCATTTGATTTGGACTAGAACTTTGGAGTGGGTTCACAAATATTTTGCTTTAGATTGGAACCTAGGAGCACAGATCGTGAATCATTTGATTCAGATCAGGCCTTCAAATCGTGTATCGCAAATCATTTGATTTAGATCGTAACTTCACGTATCGTGAAACATTTGATTCAGATTGGGACTTCGGAGCATGCATCGCGATTCATTTGGTTTAGATCAGAACTTTGGAGTGAGGTCGTGAATATTTAGCTTTAGATTGGAACCTATGAGCAGGTTCTAGAATCATTCCACGAACTAAATGGTGCACAATCCATGCTCCGAGTCCTGATCTGAAATGATGATTCGCCAATCATTATTCAGATCAGGACTTCGGAGCATGGATTGCGAATCATTAGATTTAGATCCGAACTCTGGAGCGGGTTTGTGCATATTTTGCTTTAGATTGGAACCTAGGAGCGTGGATCGTGACTCATATGATTCAGATCAGGACTTCAGAGTGGTTTCGCGAATCTTTCTTTTCTGATTTTTAGTTTTTTTTTTCAACCCTGTTAATTGGTAATGTGACCTTTTTAAACCACAGGCTGAACAAAATTAAGCATTGCTTAATAATTGTTCAACAAAGTATTGATAGTTGTGTAAATATTGTCATACTAACACAAACAGCTGTCTGAATAATTTTTGCTTGATTGTAATCCATTACATATTTTTCTATCAGAGTTATCTGACATTATCAAGATGAATTTGCTCTGGCACAGTTTAACTCTAAGATCTTGTCATATTTTATTACCATTTTCTAAACTATAGCAAATAAACTATAATAATGTGAGAGATGAAGGTGTCTGAATAAATTCTGGATTGACTGTAGGTTTATGGTATGGAGTTGAATGATCTTATGCTCTTCCAAAAGGAGCTGACAAAGATTGAGATTTTGTTTTGTTAGCCGATATCAGTTTTATTTCTGTTTTTGACCAAAAAAACATCATTGCACTGCAGCCAATATAATTCAAAATAATAGATCACAAAAATTGCATAAATATAATGGTATAATAATTAGCATTATTATTTATGCCATTATAGTCATGCAATTTTTATGATCTATTATCATTACATTCATTATACAAATTTGAATCACATTAAAACTGTAATGCACAAATATAATGGTATAAATATTAAGACAGAAGTTGATATTTATACACAATGGATTATCAGTCATCTCTAGGTTATCAAATCTGCCTGTGTTTGCAAAATGCTTGCATGTGTACGTGTGTTTGTGTTTAGGTATGAGCCTCCTCTAGTTCCTTGGTTCTCATAGATCTCTGAAGGAAATAAGAGCTGTAAAGTGTGTGTGTTTTCGCACCTTGACACCACTCTCGCCCACACCAACACTTCCTGCCCGCAGACTTCTTGCACCTTGTTCTGGGTGTGTGTCCAAATATGCACGTATGTATGCGACAGAGCGTGCAAATGATGCAGATGTGGTCATTCCCACATGCACTGAAATGTCTAGCCACATACAAGCTCTGTACCTTCGATTTAACATGTGATTTACCTTGATAAGTAAGACTGTGTGTGTATTGAATCTACATTTAAAGGGATAGTTCAGCTAAAGTCGTCTGTATTCTTCCTCATGTCTTTCAAACTTGTATGACTTTCTTCTGTGGAACACTAAAGGTGATCATATGGCTTCTGAAGATTTATTGTCATGTGAATACTTTTATGGTGCTTTTTTGTCCTTTTGGAGGGCACCCATCCCCATTCGCTTTCATTATTAACCTTTTTCTTCCTGTAAGAGTGGGTCTGGCCTAAATTTTATGGATCTGGCTTCCGGTCTCATTCACGTCCAGCTATTTTTAGCTGTACAAAACAGCTTGTTTTGCTGCTTGCTATTGCATATAGGTGTGTCTTATCATGTCTTAATTATGATCACACTGGTTTGCAGTGTAAACAGTTTGACCTTTTACTGCACATAGGCTTACTTCCGTGTTAAAGAATTAGGTGAGTAAAAAAAAAAAAAGCAACCAGGAGATTATTTGGAAAATAATATTTTGTGTCCTACTGAAGAAAGTAAGTCATACAGGTTTGGAACAACATGAGAGTGAGTAAATGATGACAGAATTTCCATTTTTGGGTTTGTTTAGTCATGAAGTTTGTTGGGATTAAGTTTTCAAACCCACTGTGAGTTCCCTGTTGCATCATGGATAGGCTTGGTAAATAGGGATTTAGAGAGGTCGTCTCATTCATCCAGCCCATCTTCCCGCTCGCCCGCCTCCCCTCCCTCATTCCCTCACGCCCGACACCCGACACTCGCCCAGCTGCGCTCGCTCACATCCCAGATTTGCCACACACTAAAGCTCTTCTTGCTCTCATTATTCAGAAAGTTTTTTAATTAGTTCCAGTCCCACGACTCCCACAGATCGATTACGGGAATGAAACTGCCCTCCTCTTCCTTTTGGAATCTCAGCACAACTGTGTGCCTAGACGCAGACCGGCTGGGCGAAGTGCCCCGAAAACACCTCACAAACATTTCTGCTGTCACATCTACAGCCAAGACCTAGAAGCTTCTTCCCATTAACTTAAAGAGATAGTTCAGAATTCTATCATATACTTGCCCTCGTGTTGTTCCAAACCTATGACTTTTTGTTCTTCTGGAAGACTTTGGTCACTAAAACAGTTTGGTAAAAACAACACTTTTCAGAATATCCACAGAAGAAATAACATTGTACAGGTTTAAAGAACACAGGGTGAGTCAGTGATGACAGAATTTTCATTTTTGGTTAAACTATTCCATTGAGAGCAGCAAAGCCTTGAACACTGCTGCTTACACTATCAGGAAAGTATGACGTATGAAAATACTGAACCATTAGAAGTACAACAGCTTGTCACTTGTGCAATTCCTATAAAAGGACAACTTTGTGTCTTATCTACCCATAAAGGGGGTATAATATTAGCTTGGAGTTGTATCCTTAATGGATTAGTTCACTTCCAGAATAAAAATTTCCTCACCCCATGTGATCCAAGATGTCTTTCTGTCTTCAGTTGCAAAGAAATTAAGGTTTTTGAGGAAAACATTCCAGGATTTTTCTCCATATAGTGGACTTCAGTGGGGATCAACAGGTTGAAGGTCCAAATTGTAGTTTCAGTGCAGCTTCAAAGGGCTCTACACGATCCCAGCCGAGAAATAAGTGTCTTATCTAGTGAAACGATTGGCAATTTTCCTACAACAATATTTAGTGTAATATAAATCTTACACCAGCCCGACCTCATGCATTATGTTGGAAAAGGTCAGACATGGCGTAGGCAGAAGTACTGACTTATAAACGAATGTGCAAAGTTAAACACTCTTTAGTAAAAAGGTAAAACAACAATGTGGGAAGATTTTGACGTTTTTCACTCTACCCTACCTTTTTGAACTAAAGTACACAGATGGAAAAACTAACAGCGTATGACCTTTCCAACGTGAGATTATGCAATGCAAAATGCAATTGTGTTTAAGAAGTATTACCAATCGTTTCACTAGAGAAGACCCTTATTCCTCAGCTGGGATCCTGTAGAGCCCTTAGAAGCTGCATTGAAACTGACATTTGGACCTTTAACCTGTTGATCCCCTTTGAAGTCCACTATATGGAGACAAATCCTGGAATGTTTTTCTCAAAAACCTTAATTTGTTTATGACTGAAGACGGATCACATGGGGGTGAGTAAATATTCTGGAACTTTTTTAGGTGTAAATAAGTTACAAAGTTGTCCTTTTAATGGCACTCCACAAGCAACAAACTGTTGTTCCCCCAAAAGGTAACATTTTTTGTTTTGAGCCTTTTAATTTGGAATTTACAAATGCAGTGTTATACAAATGTTCTCAAATGTTGATTTAACACATCAGAGGTTCTCCTTAGACAAAAATAACATTGAAAACACTCGCTCTCGCAGATGCGAACAGAACATCCTGTTGAGTAAGCGCTGAAGAGATTGAGAAATCATGTTATTGAAGTGCTAAACCGCAGAAAAGGGAATGGAAAGAGCTTGAGTTTCCTATTATTTCTTAATGTCTGGGTGCTGGTTGTTTGTTCGCTCTTGGATGACGTCCAGCACCAAAGCCCATGGGGATGAAAAGCACCTCTGACATCAGACTCCGGTAAAGCAAGAGATGGGGCGTCCCAACACATCACACAGAGAAAGGATCGTGTCACCATCTGAATCTACACAATCAACATCTTTCTTGTAACGTCAAGCCTGTGGCCTTCTACTTAAGTTTGCCTTGGAAAGCCGATCTGTGAGTTCTTGTGCAGTGGTTGCTTTCCCAGAGTTCCTTTTGGGGGAGGGGTGAATGGGTGGGCAGCCTTTAAGGTGTTGCTTTGCTCTCATTTGGTTCACTCGTTTGGTTTTGACTGGCAAGTACTGGTGACTTTTGAAGTTGCCTTAGTAATTTGCATGTCAGATTCTGGTTGGAAAGGGGGTGGGGGGCGATGGAGGGAAACCGGAGTTCAAAACAAGCTGCATCAGATCTCTCACATTACTGCTTTGATGCACGAACAACTGGGGTCGTTAAAGCAAAGGGAGGTCGACGGCCGACCTGAATGGGCGTCAGTGTTGTTGTGTCTTCTTATGCATACTTAGGTCTTTTCTCACTTCCCTTATCTTGTGTCTGAATCTATTCTTAGACTCAACTTCCCAAACGTCGAGTCAAAAACGACCCATCTTGAATGCCTGCGCGTGTGCATATGGCACGTTGTGGTTTCCAATATGCGCGCTTTGCTTCTGAGTTATAGTTTTGTTTCTCTCAAATGGGTTCCGTGCCAGGCGAAGATGGAAACACGCTGTCTAGAGAACAAAAAGAGAGCGAGGCATCAATCTCAGGCTGTTGCTTTACATCGAATGCTCTGGCAAGTCTCAGATTGGGAGCAGATTGCATTGTGGCAAAACACCACTTCCATTGCCTGAACCCAGTAATGTCTTGGAGACTCAAGAAACCATACTAAGATTGACGGGGGTCATTAAATTGATCTATTTAAACTTTCCATACATGTGTTCCAGAATCATTCACTCATTTCGTTGAATTCTGTGTTACATCAGGGAATATTTGTCAGGCTTCGGTTTGACTTATGCGTTCTGCCACATTTTTAGGTGTTGCCACGGGTGCCGTCTCTCCTCCGGTTGCCTTGGAGATGGGGGTGGGTCTTTTGTGCCAGCTGTTCCAGATGTGGGGCCAGGTGGCTGCCGGAATGATGAACCTCATAGAATGGCTGCTGGGAGACGAACAATCGGATACAGGTTGTGAGGAGTCACTGGACTTGGTAAGGAGCACTTTTGCTTTTCTTTAATGCATTACTGATTTTGCTCACGTTTGGGGGCTTTTTAAACTTTGGCACAGAATTTGTCCCCCGTTTGTGCAAATGACGTCAGAATCATAACACGAAATTGGCAACTTATTGCAGAGAGGTGTGCTATTACTTTTCAAAACTGTGAAATGTACTGGTTTCACATGGCAGATGATAAAACTGTGTGAAAATCCCCATAGACTTGCACAACATAGGCTCATTTGAAATATGTGCCTCTATATGCCTCTGCAAAAGTAAAAAAAACAAACCTATATGTATGAATTGGTGCAGTTTCCAGTTGAACACTAGGGGCAGTAAAACTCCAACAACTTTTCTGTTCACACAGTGTGTATTTTACACAGAGTTTTGATTAATAAAGCCTAATTTTATTTCACACAATTGCTTACAGAATATTATATTATGGCTTTAAAATCATGCACGGTTTGAAAAATTATACTTCTAAACATTGCTGTCACATATACAGCTTCATATGCATGTATGGTTTGCTCGGTAGCTCATGCAATACAGTGAAGAGCTCCGGTACGAACCCCATAAAAATATGGTTCGACAAAACAGCTCAAATCCGCATTAGGAAGTTAAAATAGCATAGCTGCCTCAACAAATGTGTTTTTATATCACTTGCATTTGTTGGGTTGGGTTTGGTATAGGAGATATTTCCAACACGATAAGGCATTAAACTTCAGCAACACAACCCGTAAATTTGAATTCTGAACAGCCGCAATATGTACCTCAAGCAGCGTAATAAAAATGCAGCAATACATGCCTGTATCAACGTAATAACAATGTGCCACGGTCACGTATTGAACGTGTGATTTAGCACCACTCTCTAGACATTTCACTTTGAAACTGTCACCAAACGTGCAGTAGGATGTTGCAAAAATGTATATACAGGCATGTATTTCCAATGAGCCTGGAGATTGTTTTTGTGTTCATGTACTCTGGCTGAAAACACCTCAAGCATCGTGCATGCTTCGGTATGTGTGTAATTAACGAAATCGTGCATCTACGTCATTCATTGACAGAGGCATGCAAAACATGCAGGATTTATTTTTAAATAGTGTTTTTGCGGCTTAATATTCACAGACAGTGGTCGTGTGTTGATTTAAGCGTATTGGCCTACTTTTGATTTATTCCATGACATGATTCCAATTTGACAAATTCCATGACATTCCGCATACAGTAAATAACCTCACTGCTTAAAGTGATTCTGTCTTTAAAGTTGTATAAGTTATAGTTCAAAATCTGTAATTTGGATTTTTAGTTCTGGAACCCAATTGTTGCACTTTATATGACCTGTCTGTTCAAATGAGCCAGTAAGCATTCACTTATTAACACCCTAGAAATCACCCAGAACACCCTATTGCATATCAAAGAACTAAAAATCACTCAAACCACGTAAGCAACTGCATAGTAACACTTTGGAAACACCCACTGTCTCCACTGTCATTGCCCTGCTCACATTGTATTCAGAAAATCCAGTTTAAAAATGCAAGTGGTTCTTATTCTTTTCTTTTTCCAGGATGAGGAGTTCCTCTTCGAGAAGGGAGATCTTAACCTGTGGGCAGAGCCTTTGTTATGGGCACGCATGTTGCACGGACACCTCTCTGCCCTCGGAGGAGTGACACATTCACCTGGCGTAAGCGCTGCAGAACTGGACAGACTATCAGCCGTCGCAAAGAGCAATGCCCTGGTGGCTGAGCGCTCAATGAAAGCCCTCCCTGCGCTCCCCCAGTTTTCATCCACCATCGAGTACGCGAAGATATCGCTGTTGAAAGAGAGAACGTCACTCGCTCAGATCCTTCTAGATACACTTAGGTCTTTAGATGACTGTGAAAGATTGAGAAAGTGAAAGGGCCTATTTTAATCTGACAGTGGTTTTCCTGTTTAAGAGTTGAATTGCATGCAGGCATGACCACAGCCTTTTTTAATTCAAATAAAGTTTATTACGTCCATTCGACTGTGGGATTACTTTTGTACAGTAATGTGTATTTGCGATACTGAGAGGTTTTATTCTCCTCAGCTGTGTTTTCAATCACGTTTTCACACATTGTGGTATTTAAGCAAGCTGTTGTGTTTTTAATGCATGGCTTAACTTTTCAGTATGAGAAATTGTTTGGTTGCTCCTCCTGTTTATGTTATGCAATCAGAGAAAAACAGTCTGGTGTCCGTTTGCTAAGTAGACAGCTGGGCTGCCTTCAGGGGCTGTAGTAGCAATGTTCCCCTTTTACTGTAAAATGATGTAATGTTTTGGAATGTCAGCCGACTATTCATCTCCCCCACACACACACACACACGGGGAGGGTAAAATCATACATAGCGTTCCCCTCACCAGGATCAGAAGGGTTTTATTTAAATTTCTGTATAGATGTGCTTCACTGAAACCATCAAAATGAAATTGTTATACAAAAGCACTGCTCAAATATGCAATAGGAACTAAATGAGGGGGGAAAAGGGGAATGAGAAGTGAAACATATTTTTGACCTATTATATTTTTGCCTGTAGGTGGTGCCCAAGCTCTTTTATTTCGATTATAAGCATTGAGACCGTTAGGGGGCAGTATTGCATCGTTTTTATTCGAGTTGAGAGTTTGAGTTTCTTGAAGGATTTGATTTTTACTTTGTTGCAGCTTGTTGAAACTTTTAGGTTTGTATGTATGCACTGACTAAATTAAGGAAGCAGTGTAAAAACAATAAATAACGAAATGCATATCATTGTTTATTTTTTTAAAAAAAAATGCATGTCCAGGCTAAAATGCACTTTATTTATACAGGGAAAGATAAGCAGAGGGAAACGTCACAAGCAGATAAGTGTCACAGTTTCTCACTCTATGCATCAGATATGGCACAACTTCAAAGTCTGGCCTCTCGGTGTAGATTACGCAATCGCGCTCACCCACTAAACATTTCCTGATATCAGAGCGACCAGTCTCGCACTGTTAACCTTTTATTGAAAGATAAATATGAAGTTTATTTGCAAAAACAGATTACTTATTTTTTTTACGTTTTTTTAAAAAAGCATGTTTGTTTGTTTTTATTTATTTTTATTAACCCAACTGCATTTTGACTGAGATTAATTGCAATGCGCAATGAAAAAAACATAACTTTTTTTTTTTAATTTTAAAGTTTTCTGCAAATTAATTCTTAATATGTATGTATATTGTATGCATACATATAATGAGGTTGGATTTACATACTTTTCTCGTTTTAGAAATGCATGTTGATTGCACTGAACGCATCTTGTAAGTTGTGCCGTGTTGGAGCGGTGCTGTGAGAGTGAGTGCGTTCGCCGCAGGAGGGGTGCAGAAAGCGACCAATGAGATCCGCAGCCCCGGCGACACTTGAAAAGCAGGGCGTAACTTTGAAGCAACTTTCGCAGTAAGTTTGAAAGCTCCTCCCCCTTACTCTTTACGCGTTGTCCTCAAAGCTTATATGTGCGGGAGAGTAAAGCAGACTCTTTACTGTTCTGGCTCGGCACTGCGCGGTGGGAGAAGACTAACAACAAAAACACGCAACGAGGAACTCAGCCTTCCCTATCTGAGTTTCAGACCCCATCTGAGACTAGCCTTTTTTTTATTCCGCACCTCTTGCACAAACTCTAAGCCAGTGGCAAACTAATCGCCTTCGCATCCAAAGGATCCAAGGTCGGTCCTCAAATGAGAAATCATCTGCGACTGTCTTCTTCTGAAGAAACAGAAATGTCTGCGACCATCCTGTCCGCTTTCTACGACATCGACATGCTGTACAAGGTACTTTGTTTTGTTTTAACAAACAACTACTTGCATCTATGCTTGGGAGTTTTGCGCAAATCGAGAAGTTTTACAACTTCATGCATGGCTGAGACGAGTACAAAAATAGTGTTGCAACTACTTTGCATTGATGTTAACTTTGTTTCTCCTCTTTGCACCCCAGCAGGAGAAGAGCCTCAATATGAACGCCATTCACATTAACAGCATGCTGGATAAGAAAGCAGTCGGGGCCCCGGTAACAACAACCTCCAGCAGCAGCAGCAGTAGCACCAACAACTGCAACTCGTACGCGTCAGGATTCTTCCGTCGAAACTCCACCAGCAACATGGAATCCATGACGAACGGCAACAAGTACCCCGCCAGCTCCTACAGCAACATGAAGGAGAACGCCATCATGAATAAGGAAAACAAGTTTCGCGACCGTGCCTACAGCGAGAGCGGCGAACGCGGCCAGCAGCAGCAGCTGCAAGTGCTGCAGCAGAAGCCGGGCTCGCAGATCAACTCCACCCGCTACAAGACGGAGCTCTGCAGGCCCTTCGAGGAGAACGGCGCCTGCAAGTACGGCGAGAAGTGCCAGTTCGCGCACGGCTACCACGAGCTGAGAAGCCTGTCTCGCCACCCGAAGTACAAAACCGAGCCCTGCCGCACTTTCCACACCATCGGCTTCTGCCCGTACGGCCCGCGCTGCCACTTCATCCACAACGCCGACGAGCGCAGACCAGCGCCGAGCAACGCCAACAGTATGCAGGGAGAGTCCACCAAGCCCGCCCGGGGGGATCCGGCGTGCGGCTACGGGCAGCAGCAACATCAGCAGGCGGCCGGAGCCTTCAGGGACAGACCGAAACTCCACCACAGCCTCAGCTTCTCGGGTTTCTCCAGCCAGCACCACCACGGACTCGACTCGCCCATTCTCGAAAGCCCCACGTCCCGCACCCCCCCTCCCCCTTGCTCCAATGGTTCCTCCTGCTCCACTAACTTCTACGAAGACGTTCTCTCGTCGAGTCGGTGCCTCGGCAACAGTGCCTTCTCGTTCCCCGGCCAAGACCTCAAAGCCCTGCTCGCGCCGCTGGCCGTGCATACGCACAACGGTTACTACGGAAACCTTCAGGTCAACATGGGCGACGGCCTCGGCCACTTGCAGTCCCTCCACCGCCTGTCAGAGTCGCCGGTGTTCGACTCGCCCCCCAGCCCGCCTGACAGCATCTCGGACCGGGAGAGCTACGCCAGCGGCTCCCTCAGCTCCTCCGGAAGTCTGAGCGGCTCCGAGTCTCCCAGTCTGGACGGCGGGAGACGTTTGCCAATCTTCAGCAGGCTGTCGATTTCCGATGATTAAATCCGCTTTTTTGTAGTGGACTCGATAGTTTGGAGGAGTCTCCCGTTAGATATGTAGTTCAGCAATAGACTTTTAATATCGAGGGAGATGGATTTGTTTGTGTCAGACGCTTTTTGACATGGCATTAGTCTGTTTGAACTGCTTTGAAGGCATTCCACCGGTGCAGTTTATTGCATTCTCTTGGTCTTTTTGGACCACCCACTTTCCAGATTTGTACAAAAGACTTGTTTTTTTTCTCTTTTCGAACGTGA